>NC_044907.1:63800286-63870286 GCF_001633185.2 Quercus lobata
TTAACCAATGGATTCAATGTTTATATGCTGTCAAATGTAAAGTTGGGCAATCTTCGCACTTGCTTGACTAGTGTGCAAAGTGTAAACATGCAATAAAACTTACGTGGCAGTTATGAAGAATGTAATATCACAATATTTAAAGAATGGAATAAGTTCTCATGCTTTAAGGCAATACAAAACCTACACTTTTTGGTTACCAATACGAAACTAGAAGTCTAGAACAGGAAGCTGTAGTTTCACATTTCTTTTCATAAGTAAATAATGGGGAGGGGAGGGTTCAAAGTTTAAACCATAGTTATGGAATATTTTCCTTTGTTTTGTTTTGGTTATTTTTTGTTTTTGTTTTTCATTTTTAGAATAGTTTTTTTTTTCTTTTTTTGAGAAAGATTTTTAGAATAGTTATACATCATTTACTTCTCTAAAAAAAAAGGAAAAAATTATCCTTACTAAGTATTAAGAGAATTAATGTGATCTATGTTGCAAAATTATTTAATTATTAAATATTTGGATTATTTTACTTATTTAATGTAATCTCTCTCTCTCTCTCTCTCTCTCTCTCTCTCTCTCTCTCTCTCTCTCTCTCTATATATATATATATATATATTAATAGCCAAAACTCAGAGAAAAGTCAATTAGAATTTAATTGGATTTTCAATTTTGTGCCACGTGTCCTATTTAATTTTTAATTTTGTACCAAGTGAATTATTGAGTATAAAAATCGAAGAGTTCAAATCCAATTAGATTTTCAATTGAATTTTAATTGGAATCCAATTTTCTGCCATGTGTTCACTTTTTCTTTTTTAATTTTTGTGGCAAGTGAATTATTAGGTGAAAAAACCGAAAAGTCTAAATCTAATTAAATTATAAATCATATATTATACATATGTGTCTATGTGTATATATGTGTGTGTGTAATGAGAAATCATTACAAATTTTAGAAATGTATGGTTTAAAAAATGTAAGCTAATACTAAGTATAATTTGAATCTCTTCTAAAACAAAATGTATGATTGTGATTATTTTTAATTGTACCTATACATATGCATGGGGCTACATACTAGTAAGAGTAATAGAGGGAAAAATCATGCTATTAGGAATCTATTTATTAACAATTACATAAAAATAACTGTCAGTACGTATAAACTTCCGGATGGAAGGAGTTTATGAAGACTACAATTTTCTTCCCTTTCTTTTTATTTTTACTATTATTATTATTTTTTTCCTGAGAAAAAGGTTCCTTTTTTCTTTGATACCATTCAAAGAGAGGTAAACAAAGTTTAAAAGAGTTACAGAATAGTTGGGTTGTACCAATATTGGTATGTTGGCATTCTGGTTGCCATATTAACTACAGACCAAACTGGATCAAGAACAACTTTGGAGACTAAGTACAGATTAAAGGTCAGCTCAATTTTGGTGCAAAAATTTTAGATCAGCAATCATGGTCTTCTCCTGCCAATCTGGGACCTTCTTCTTGTTGATTTTTTGGGCTAGACTTCTACTGTTACTTAGGAATCCATGGTTTTTAGCTTTAAGAGGTGCCTCCACCATAGCTTCTTGAAACCCCATAAGCTAAGCTTGCTATGCTGCTAGCCTAGGTTGCACCAACACGGCATTTTTGGCAACGTGTCGGTGTCTGACACGTGTCAAACACCGAAACTAGTACGATTCGCTAGACTTTGGTGTCCAAGCAGTGTCTCATTTTTCTTTTTTTCTTTTTCATTTCTCTAACACGGCGCCGATGCGGCTTTGACATGGCTCCTACGAGTCCGACACGTCAGCAATGAAAAAAAAAAAAAATCACGGATTTTGACAAATGGACTTAACAATGCCATTGATTTTGTGATATACCCTAAAACATTAGAGTCCGAGAAGTCATTAGACTGAAACCCACATCTCACTGTCCCTTTCAATCTCTCTCTCTCTCTCACAACATGGACAACAGGTCAGGTACGACCTCTTCTAACTCTAAGTTTCTCTCTGTTTCCCCCCCCCCCCCACACAAATATTTGGCCATTTGGGTGAATGGGTTACTTTTAATACTCACTTATAACGCGTTTTGTTTGTTTGTTTGTTTTTCTTAATCCCACTCTCACTGTCATATAGTGACAATGAGAGTGGGATTAAAAATTATAATGTTGTTGGTTGTTACTACCATATATAATGTTGTTAATGCTATAGTTTTTGTGTGTCCTACTATAATTTTATTTATTTATCAAAGTTAAATATTGTAGGTGATTTTACTAAAATGAATACTGAAAGTAAAAAATCAACTGAGTGAGTTGCTCCTCTATGTGAATATGTTACTAAGTTAGAAAAAGCAACAATTGGTGGTGGGAATGTTACTTTCAGATGTAGCTATTGTGAAAAAATATTTTATGTCTAGACATAAACGTATTTTATGTCTAAAAATATTAAAAATATATGCCTAAATATAAAATTTAATTAATTATTTAATTGCCATGTCCACGCCATGTCGTGTCCTTATTTTTGAAAAATTACCTATTGTCGTGTCCGTGTCCGTGTCCATGCATCATAGCTGCTAGCTACTCCACAAAACATGATATCTCCCTGCATATTCTTAGCTTCATATGCCAAAGCACTCCTTCTAGCTTTCTTCCTCCTAAACCCTGCAATTTTTATGATTAATTGCCATTGTCCTACTACTGGATTGAATTCTGATTTTGATTTTTTGATCTGCCTGTTGGTCTTTGGTTGATTGATAAAGGATTCCTTGTACCTACAAGACAAAGTTTGAGCTGTTAAAACCACTTCCATAGGATTTGGGTCTTTACCTTCACGGACTACAATGTTTCTATGATTCCAAATGGTCCATAAAGTAGTAAAGATGGCTTGCATATATCCCATAGATTCACCTCTCTTATTTAATGTCTAATTAGCATGTTTTTAACCCATTGCTGCATTGAGGTATTGAGAAGATCAGATGTGTGAACAACTAAGGGAAAGCCATGCCAGCAAGCTCTAGCAAAAGGACAATGCAAAAAAAGATTTGATGTGGATTCATCCCGTGTTGCATAAAGGGCAGCTGCTATGGGTTAAGATTCCCCTATTTTTTAATGTGAGGAAAGTAGGTAGACTATCATGCATGAGTTTCCACACAAAATTGCAAATTTTCAGAGGTACTTTGATCTTCCAAATGAGTTTCCAAACCCCTGTTTGGATATGAGTGTGCCTGGACTGGTTTGGGGAGGAGGAATAGGAATCTTCAAGAAGTAAGTTGTAAGCAGTTTTCACTTTGAATTCTCCATTGTTAGAGTGTTTCCAGAGGAGCTTATCACTTACTGAACTTATCTTAGATAAAGGTATTTTCAATATTTCAGACCATTGGGGATATGGATAAGTGGCTCAGATCAAATCAGGTTTCCAATTGTTGGAGTTTTGATCAATAAGATCTGCCACTGTGCCTATGTGCAGTCTAGAGTTATTCAGATTCTGTGTTGGACTTTTGAACCAATCTTGATGTCTTCGTAAAACATCATAGCATTTACCAATCCACCATCTTCCTTCTCCGAGTTTGGGATTCTCTTGTTTGATGATACTCCAAAACCAGGGTTGATGGGGTTTAGGTGTCCACATCCAGGGAAGTATTTTGCCTTTAAAGTTCTTGCAATGAGAGATTGTGGATTGTGGCTGATCCTCCAAAACTATTTTGCAAGCATGGCTTGGTTCATTAATTTAAATTTCTTAAGTCCTAGTTCCCCCCTACTCTTGGGTTGGCATATTTTGTCCTAGTTGAGCAGATGTAGTTTTCTCACTCCTTGTTCATGATCCCACCAGAAAGCTCTAATTATAGAGTCCATCTTGTTGCAAATGGTTTCCAGTACTTTAAAACATGAAAAGGTGTAGAGAGGGAGGGTTTGCAGGACAGAGGAAATAAGGGTTGTTCTACCAACTTGGGATAACAATTTTGCCTTCCACCCTTACAACTTGGAATTGGGTTTATCACCTAGAAATTGAAAATCAGCCACTTTGTTACCCCTCAATTTAAAATTAAGACCAAGATATTTGCTATGGTTTTGTAGCAAGTTCACTTGAAGTGACCTGGCAAGGGACTCCTGGTCATCTCTAGGCATGTTTGGAGAGCAAAAGAGATCAAATTTTGACAGATTGATACTTTGTCCTGTAAGGAGCAGTACCAATCTAAGATTCTCTGTATGTTTTCTAGAGAATTGTTATCTTTTCTAAAAAAGAGTAAGGAGTCATCAGCAAACAAAAGATGAGTGAAAGCACACCTATTTCTACCAACTTTAACCCCTTTGATCAAATTGGACCTTTCTGCTTGTAAAAGGGATATAGATAAGATATTGGCACATGAGAAAAAGGTATGGGGAAAGAGAATCTCATTGTCTAAAGACATTTAGAAGGTTTGAAAGACTTTGTCAAATTGCCATTAACTAATAAAGTGTAATGGATTGAAGTTACACACTCCATGATCCGTGTTATTCATTTTGGATCAAATTTCATGGCAATTAACACAACTTTCAGGAAATTTCAATTCACCCTGTCATAAACTTTGCTCATGTCTATCTTTAAGGGGTTCTAATAAGGGGTTATGATGCTATCCATGAAAGACTTAAGTCTATTAACTAGAACCTTGGAAATAAATTTGTAAACCACATTACATAGACTAATATGCCTAAAATGTGTAACATCATCAGGGAAGGGATTTTTGGGGATAAGAGTAATATATGTATGGTTAAGAGGTTTAAAAAGTGAACCTGAGTGAAAGAAGGCTTGGATAGTGTTGATGATGTATTTTTTGATTCCAATATTCCTTGAAGAAAAATGCATGGATGTCATCTGGTCTAAGGGCTTTATGAGGGCACAATTGGAAGACAATGTCCTTAATCTCATTACTTGTTATTGGCCTGTTGAGTTCACAGCACTGTTGAGTGGATAGTTCTGGAATATGTAGAGATTGTAGTTCATGAAGAATACTATCAACACTAGTGGTATTTGGATCTTCATAGGATAACTTAAAATGGTTCATCAGAATATTTTCAATTTCCTCAAGCTTATCAGTGAGGTTTCCCTTCTCCATCTTTAATGTGAAAGATCCTGCTTCTAGCTCGTCTCTTCTTAACCACTACTTGAAAATATCTGGTGTTCCTATCCCCAAGTAGAATCCATTTACTCCTTTCCTTCTAAGCCCAAAAGGTTCTTGAGCTAGCTTTTTTGAACAAACTTGTATTCCATCAAGTTGATAAGATGAACAATACGTTATGTAACCTAATGGAGGTTATGTAACCTAATGGAAGCACTTAGAAGAAATTTTGATCAACTCACATTTATTATTATTATGCTCCAGCTATTGCCACATCATTAACCATGTCATTATCATTTTTTTTTTTCCAATTTTTCTTATAGTTTTTTTTTTTTTTTTTTGACATTTACTCATTTAAAGTGAATTAAAAACTGTATTATTGAACAATCAAAATATCATCTCTCTCTAATTTTTAAGTCTTCTTCTTATAATAAAAAATGTTGTATACTTAAATGAGTATACTTCTTTTAAACTTGGATACAATTTCAGCTCTTATTGCTACATTATTTTCTCTATAGATTTCCCAATCCCCTCTCCTTGGAAGGTCTCTCACATTATATAGCTCTCTTTATATGATCTTTGGCCCTCCATTTGTTGATCATTCAGGCCACTACTTGAGTGCTTGTCCCATCAGACACCTTCCCAAACCCCTTGTGAGTTGCGGCAGTCAAGGCATTACTGTTCAAGGGTCTTCTACACATAAATGCAATCATGAGGTTTGGTGGGATGCATTAAATGTGGTGGTAGCCACCATCCCCTCAGTCATGTTAGGGCTAATCCTTTATCTGAATCTCTTTCTCTACTATATGACATCCTCTGGTAATGTGCCACTGACGTGACCTTACTGTCCAAGGGTGTGGCATCTTCGACACGATAATGGCCCCCTCGGCCATAGGTATGACACGTGGCACTATTACCTTATTTAAATTCCTATACTCCACAAAACTAATTACTGAATATAGTCACTTAACCAATAACTTAAATTTGAAAACAATTTATAGGAAAGTAAAAGTACAAATACAGTATTTAGAAAGTTAATGTTTCATTTATGATAAAAAGAAGTGGCAAAGTGCAAATCAAAGACCAAAAGAGTTTGTATTTCAAAAAATTGGCAGATTTTGTTATATACCTTTCTATAAATTTATGCTTATAGTACTGTTGGAATAAATAACAGTCACACTAATAAAAATAAAAATAAAAAATGGAAAGAATTGACTTGTAATATATATATTCTCAAATTTTTTGAATTGTTCTAATATCACTCATACATACACAATCAAAATGTTGCAAAATGGGCATCATTTAAGATAAATTTCATAGCTACAAAATTCTTGTCTCTTTTTTTTTTTGTTCTGGTTTAGTGACAAAATTATCAAGTTTAGCAAACCATAAACATTATAGAAAAGAAAGCAAAACCATAATAGTGTTTATTTGAAGCAATTTACAACATTACTTCTAGCACAGACCGTATTTATTGTGTATTGTTGCAATTTACAATAAGCACATGAAAAATAGTTTGCTGCTTTTGCATTAACTGTTGCCTAAAGCAAAATACTCAGCTATTTTATAAAACAATTTGCGTGCATATAACTAAAAGGCAATTGCGTCCAAACCAAAATTATAAAGTAAAATTAAAGACATCAAAGTAATGAAGCAAAATATTAAGAGACTAACAGAGAAAGGGTTGTTTTTTAGAGATTACATACCCACCTTTTAGTGGAAGAATTACCTTATGATCCAATTTGGGATCTAAAGCATAGCTTTAAGAAGAAGATATCACAGTTGAAGCAAATTGGCGTCAATGGAGCTAGAAAGGGTAGAGGTATCTAATGAGATTTGGGTTATTATCCAAAGAACTATTACATTGATTTATTTTTCTCAGTGTCCAACAAGCTCTAAGGGCTATAGATAATATAAATATATATATATATATATATATATATATATAGATTTAAAAAGAAATATATTAGTGTGCATCAAATTTAAAGGGGAACTGAAGAGTTAAGAAAGAGAAAGACATGAATTGGATTTTGCTAAAGCAATAAGTAATGTGCATCTTTCCAATTTCTAAAAGGACTTTGGAATTTATTTTTCAAGTGAAGGTGATTTGGAAGATCAAATGCAATAATTGGTTTAATAAAGCTCAAATAGAACGTCACATGGCAGGACCTCATACTCTCCTGCATAAGGTTTCTGCTTTTATATATATATATATTGATTGATTGATTTTTCAACATATTATTACACTTTCTCTAACCTTTCCCCTTCTCTCTACCTTTTCATCTCTCTACTACTTTCTACCTTAATGTTAATCTTTCTCTATCCCTTTTGTTAGGTTCTAAGACTTTAGGAACTAAATGTATTAGAACTTCACTTTGTATATGTTGGCAAACCATGATCAAAACAATGAGTCTAGGTTTAAGCTTGGTCAAAGTTTATTTGTTATAGTTTGAATCGAGATGAATGCAAAAACTTACTGTGCAAAATTGCAAAGCTCGATCGATCGAGAATTGTATCTGCAGAATTTGAATTAAGCCCAAACAGTAGTTCAATCCCATTAAGAATTAGGGTTTCAGATCTACTTCTCCTATATATAAAGGAAACCCTAAGCACGTTTTTATAAGACTTTTTAAGAGAGAGATTAGAGTGCATCTTGTGCCTCTTTTGTAGATCTAGGATTTTGTACCCAAAACCTCTCTAAGGTCTTTGTTGAGTTGTGTGTTGAATCTTTTGTGAGATCTGAGATATGTTTACCTTCATACACACACATAGAGCTATCAAGATCATGATTTGCATCAAGAACTTGAAGGTGTTTCAGTTGCTACATAAAGAACTTTCAAGAAGATCCAAAACCATTGAGTGGAGTCTCAAAGTCACAAGTAGGAGAACTTGTGGTTGTTGTAGATCAAGGAAAAAAGTAATCCGTGAACTCGGAGCTGTCATGGAGTCGTGGTAGTAAGTTTTCTACTCAAGGTAGTAAGTTTTCTACTCAAGGTAGTAATAGGATGTTAGTGATCTAAATCTTATTGTACAAACTTCAATTATTTCATAGTAAATCTATTTTACCTTGAGGATAACTAGGTTAAATCCTCCTTAGGTTTTTTACCAGTTAGGTTTTCCTAGGTTATCATATCATTGTGTTATTTATTTTTCCACTGTTTTACATAATATGATTGTTATTGTTTTAACCTAGATCTGAATAATAAACCTAAGTATTCACTTGGTTAATTAATTAGGTTAAACAATCTAGTTTATAGGGATCTAAAAACTTACAAGTGGTATCAGAGCAAGTTAGCTCTTGTACTTAGATCTTTTGATCTAAGAGTTAATCCTTGATCCCTGCTATCATGGATAATTTGAAGTGTCTTTCTGCTTATATTTGTGACAATTTGAATAAAGAAGATGCTATTGCTTCTATTGTTCTTATTGATGCTTGTGAAACTCTTCGTAAGAAATTATCTAAATCGTTGAAAATTGCTAAGAAATTCAAGGAAGTGTTAAAATTGCATAATCTTGAAAAAGAGGAATTCGTTGTTAGATTAGATGAATCTAATAAAAAGAATGAATTTTTGAGAAATCAAATTTCCTCTCAAGATGGGAAGATGAAAAGCTTGGAACAAGAGTTAGTTGAATCTAAAGATAAAATTGAAAATTTGACTAGTACCAAGCCTGCTGTTGATAACAGAAGTGTTTCTGTTTCTCTTAAGCCTAAAACTGAGAAATTTTATATCCCTCCTTTCAAGAGGAATAATAAAGAAAAGAACTATTTTGCTAGGTTAGACAAAGGTAAAAGTTCTGATGTAGATACTGAATTTTCTAAACTTATGTCTAAACCTACTGATAGAGAGCATAATAAATCTGTTTTTGTGCCTACTTGTCACCTTTGTGGTATTGTTGGTCATATTAGACCAAATTGTTATTTGTTGTGGCAAAAACCAAAATCTGAGACTAGATTTGCTGTTAGGAATGCTGATGTTTCTAAATTTATTCCTGTTTGTCACTTTTGTGGTGTCTCCGATCACATTCGTCCTAATTGTCATAAATTGAAATTTAAAAATTCTATATTTCAATCTAGGATATGTGATGATATTTCTCTTGCCATAAGTCCATACAAATTGGTTCATATTCTTTTGAAAAATTTAAGCTTATTGGCTTGTGAAAGGAATTTGTAGGATTTCAGTCTTTCTCAATGTAATCCCTCAAATACATTCTGCTTCTCATGGATTTTCACCTACAAAGCTGAAGACCTATGCTATATGGGTGAGAAAAGATTCTCTAAGGTAAGTGTTGTTGACTTGTCCCTAATTTAATTCTTTCAATTATTTGTGGACATGTTTACTTTTAGTTTTTGGTTGTTTATTTTCTTAGGTTGTTTTGATTATTAAAAAATCCAAAAACATTGAAAATTTTCAAAAAGACAAAAATATGTTATTTTGTGTCTTGTTTTATTTGTTTTGAGGATTATATGAGTTATAATATCTCTCTCTTGATTTAGAACATGCTTGACAATGTGGAGAAACTTGAATAGTATGTATTGCTCAACTAAGTGTGTTAGGACATATGTAATTCACTTGTTAGGAACATATTTCACTATTTTATGTAATTGGTTAATTCTTTGAAAAAACGCAGTTTACTTGTATTTGGGTAGGTCTAGGATGTGTTTAATACTTCAAGAAACTGTGTTTCAAGATCAAGTGTTGAAAACATGCAAGTCTATTTTAGAAACAAGCTGAAGAAGTGTCTGTCATTAAAGCTTGACAACTAGCTCGACAGCTAGCTATCCATTGAGCTTAAGAAGCTGTTCTAGCCCCGTGGCTCAACAACTACTCGACAATATCTCGACAGACAGGTATCTATTGAGCTTTATGAAAAACAAAATTCCAATTCTGTTTTGACTCCAATCTATTTTATGTGTTTGGGCTTTCTTTTCTCATAACCCTAGACATATAAAATGATTATTTTAAGGGCCGTCAAAGTGTTCACAAGTTGCACAAGTGTTGAGCAAAGTTTGTTCAAGCAAATTGTGACTAGAGACAAAATTTGCCCTAGTTCATCATTTTTGAAGAAGTTGTTGTGTTTGTGCATCGTAAGGTTTTGTGACCAAACATCTTCTTGATCTTTATTGTTGGGATGAACTAAAGAACTTTGTAGCCAACAACCTTCTCCAGTTGGTGATTGAAGTCGTGTACTGAGATCCGTGAAATTGGTTAGTCATATACTTGGGACCCATGCATCAAAAGGAGAAATTGTCACTACAGAACAAGTCCAATTGGGTATTGGGGTAAGGGTTTAACTGTAGGTTGGCATAAGGTACTGGGATTCCTTTACTTGTAACTGCTTGTTGTGATAATAGGAGAATTTCGGGAGTGGTGACTTGAAAATCACCCGATGGGGTTTTTGCCTCGGTGATTTTCCCTATTCGTAAACAAATCACCCATGTCAAATTTATTTTCCTTTGTATTTAACTTAGTTGGTGACTTATTTGTGCTACCACGCATCTTGCATGTTAATTTGATTAATTAATCAACTTGGCTAATTAATCAATTAATTTATCACAAAGGGTCAATACGTTTTTGGCTTATCAAAGTACATGTTTATTTTGAGATAAATATGATTTTGTATGAGTATGTACTAGTTTGTTCATGCACTCATGGGTTAATTAAGAAATTGATATTTCTTGTTTGTGTACCATCTATAGCTTAGTTTAGCACTATCATGCAATGCTTTGCATTGTTCATCTAGCACAATGTGTGCTTTTTGTTTTTGGTCATAAAATTTTTTTAAAAACCAAAAAGATTTTTATTTGTTTTGTATTACACATCATGGATATATAATTGAGGTTGGCCTATTATATTTGCACTTCATGACTATGTACTATGTTTAGCTTGGATGAGCTTATTTTTCTACATTTTGCTAGTTTTAGCCATGTAGTGCATGTTGTGTGAGAGAATTTATAGTTTTTGATCACATGATCTTAATTTTACAGTCACATGCTTTTGATTGTTAATAATAAAAAATCCTAAGAGAAAGGCATAAATAACTATCTCACCACTATTTACTAGCCAATCATGAACAGCTTAGTGCATATCGTATGATTTTGTGCTCGAAAAAGTGTAGTACATGCACAAAAAGAACATAAGGTATAGCATCGAATTAATGATAAAATTGGTATGTACATTATTGGCTATAATAAAATTTTCACTATGAAATAAAAATGATGTGTACATTATGAGACTAAAAAAAAAAAAAAATTACATGATTGCAAGCTTGTTTTCTAGGAGATATGAGAGTTATATGATGTAACCCTTTAAGTGATAATCACTTTCAAATTTATGTGATGAATAATGTAGAAATTGTGCTTGATTACTATCTACAAATCACCCACATGTATCTCATGTTTTTACTAGTTTGCACACATTTCACAAGTTATTCTTTGCTAAACTTAGTACATGAAATTGTGTGTGAATTTGGTTTGGCCATCCAAGACTATGTTTTCTATGGTGTTTGATGCAAAATATGTTTAAGGGTTGGCAAAAATTGTGTCTTTGATGATTGAAAATCTTGTTTTTGAAGTTTTAGGTTGAAAACAAATGTTTTTGAAAAACTTTTAAACTCATTCTCATGTATTTCATTCATGAAATTCTTTGGTTTCAATGTTTTTTTTGCATAAAACTTCTGTTTTTAAAAAAAAAATATTAAAAAATTATAAATTTTTTAAAAAAAATTATAAAATCTAGTTTTCCAGAATTTTGATCGATCGAGTGTAATTTTCAATCAATCAAAAATTTCCAAAATTTTCAAGTCTAGCTTCTGCCTGACTTGATTGGTATTCAATTGATGCTCGACCGATTGAAACTAAAATTTTTTCAGTTTTTAAGTATTTGACCAATTTATTTTTTCATGCATCATTTATGTTTAGGATTCACATGCATTACATTTTTTTTTTTTTTTTTGTATCCATCTTGCAGTTTTGCAGTCATATCTCTCATTGTTTTCACACATAACATGCATACATTTTGCTAAATTGTGTACTCAACTTGATTTAAAAATTGATTGATTAATTTTTGAGTCCTTTGTACATTTTAATATATGCTATTTTTATGTGTAAACTGCATAAAATATTTTTCTTAAGAGATATGATGGATAATCAATATGCAAATATTTTCTCTTAAACACATTGCATGCATATGTTTATGGGTCACATAGCGTCAACTTTTGCATTTATCAAAAGAGAGAATTTTTTTTTTTTTCATGTGTATCCTCAACTTAGTTTTTTAGTTTGGTTTGTGTTTTATTTTCCCCACACCCTAAATTTTTCCCAAAACTTATTTTGTTTTTCCTATTTGTATAGGGGAAGAAGCTTGTTTTTAACCTTTGTTGTTCATAGGAGGAGTTGTCTTTATTTTTTATAGAGCTGATTTGTTTTGTGTTCCCTTAATTATCTATTCTCTCTTATTCTTTGTTGCATAAGTTTTTTGTTTACTCTTTGTTTGAGTTGTCTTTGTCAATACGTGACAAAAAGGGGGAGATTTAAATGAAATGTGGGAATATGTGGGAATCTTGTTTTTTTTTGTTTAAGGGGAGTTGAAATTGTTTTTGAAAGGGGGAGAAAATAAATTTTTTTGATGTATCTAACTTAGGGGGAGATTTAGTTTGCATATTTGTTATTTTCTTTAGTATGTTTATTTTGTTTCACTTGTATTTTCCACACATGCGTTCATGTGTTTGTTGTGTGTTTCAGGAATTTACAGGTTAATTCGGTCGTGGCTGCTGTCTACTTTAGCAAATGATAGATAGTGGTTTTGGTTGAATTGTAATTAGGGCATTTTAATTGAATGGGCTGTTTTACTTCGAGTATTTTTTTTTTTTTTTGTAATGTGTTTTGTCACACATTGCCAAAGCAGGAGATTGTTAGGTTCTAAGACTTTAGAAACTAAATGTATTAGAACTTCACTTTGTATATGTTGGCAAACCATGATCAAAACAATGAGTTTAGGTTTAGGCTTGCTCAAAGTTTATTTGTTATAGTTTGAATTAAGCTGAATGCAGAAACTTACTGTGCAAAATTGCAAAGCTCGATCGATAGAAAGTAAGGCTCGATCAATCGAGAATCGTATCTACAAAATTTGAATTAAGCCCAAACAATAGTTCAAGCCCATTAAGGATTAGAGTTTCATATCTACTTCTCATAGTATATAAAGGAAACCCTAAGCACGTTTTTATAAGGCTTTTCAAGAGAGAGATTAGAGTGCATCTTGTGCCTCTTTTGTAGATCTAGGGTTTTGTACCCAAAAGCTCTCTAAGGTCTTTGTTGAGTTGTGTGTTGAATCTTTTGTAAGATCTGAAAGGTGTTTATCTTTATACACACACATGGAGCTATCAAAATCATGATTTGCATCAAGAACTTGATGGTGATTTTAGTTGTTGCATAAAGAACTTTCAAGAAGATCCAAAACTATTGAGTGGAGTCTCAAAGTCACAAGTAGGAGAACTTGTAGTTGCTGTAGATCAAGGAAAGAAGTAGTCCGTGAACTTGGAGCTATCATGGGGTCATGGTAGTAAGTTTTCTACTCGAGGTAGCAATAGGATGTTAGTAGTCTAAGTCTTATTGTACAAACTTCAATTCTTTCATAGTGGATCTGTTTTACTTTGAGGATAGCTAGGTTAAATCCTCCCCAAGTTTTTTACCGATTAGGTTTTCCTGGGTTATCTTATCGTTGTATTATTTATTTTTCCACTGCTTTACATAATATGATTGTTATTGTTTTAACCTAGATCTGGCTTCAAAAAAAAAAAAAAAAACCTAGATCTAAATAATAAACCTAAGTATTCACTTGGTTAATTAATTAGGTTAAACAATCTAGTTTAAAGAGATCTAAAAAGGTACACCTTTATCTTCCTGTATTTTGGTTGTTCTTATTCCTATCATCTTATTATAAATTTTCTATTCTCTCTTTTATTCTATACATAGTTTTCCCACATAAAAATTATTCTCTCTATCTGTCAATTTGTTTCATTTTTTGGTGGATTTTTATTTTTATTGCATCTCTACTTTTGGTTGATGAATTTTTCTATTTTTTAGAAGTCTACTTTGGGTTAATACAATTTAGTTTTGTGTTTTTAAGTTGTATTTTCTTTTTTCTTTCTTTCTTTTTCATTTCGATGATGTTGTTCAACCTATATTTTATGCTGAAGGTGAGGCATAGAGTGAGAAGATAACACAAAGAAGATGATTGCTTGGTGATCCACAATTCCTAAGGAAACAAAATTATTTGAAGATTAGCTTTACCACAACATCTCCAATAGGGGTGGCATTAAGTGTTGTTCAGGGGGTTCAAATGAACCCCCTGACTTGAAATTAAAAATATTATATAAAAAAAAATTATTAGCTTACTTTACTTTTAAAAATATCTTTGAACACCCTAACTTAAAATTTGCATACCCTAATCACTGTCAAAACTAAACAATAACACAGGCCAACCCAATCCAAAACTAAAACAACACAGATTAGCCCATTCTAAAATCAAACAATAGTACAGATCATATAGATCTCTCTCTTATGAATCTTATCTCATCTCAATTAATTATTTGACTATCTTGGTATCTTCAACTCTAAGAATAAGGAGTGAATATTTGTGAGCTGCGAGTGTCTGTTTTGTTATAAATTTTTATTATATGTGTGAGTAGTTTAATATTGATTATGATCATTTTTTTGTGTGAATTGTGATGTGTGAAAATGTGTGCATGTATAGTACAAACATGATATAGCTTTATATAATTTAATTTTTAGGAAATACAGAGGGTTTGTAATGATTCAAAATATGAAAATTTGTAGAAAGAAATTGTAAAATTTTATGCATTTGCGTGTTTTTTTGTTAGTAACTTGATATTGTCAAGTTTTATTTTAATTAAATTTTGTTTTAACTTATATTTCTTAATGAACTCTCTGGAAAAATTTCCTAGAGCCACCACTGATCTTCAATTCCAATTTCAAGGTGCTTAGCATGTTGTATCCTATGATTTAGCACGGTGTATTCTATTTCCATTGATGGTGAAAGTTGTGAGAACATTATCTCTTGAGAAATTGAAGAAAATCAAGTGGATGTGCAGCCGCTAAATTTATTCTCCCTCATAAAAAATTGTGTAATTAGCAATAAATTTTTGGGGTAATTACATAATAACATAAATTTAAATACGTTGCATTTGGTGTTTATCTAATTATTAAAAAATAATTCATTCATAAGTTGAATTTTCAACCTGAAGAAAAAAAAATAGAAAACGAGTTGTTTATTAAAAAATATGTATATCAATAAAAAGTAAATGACAAAGTTTAGCAAAAAATTTTGTTATAGTTTAAAACTACAACTCTATCTAATATTTTTTTATTGGTTGTGAAATTTGACAAATCTACTGTTAGAATACATTTTCTTCTTATATTCTCCATGTACGCTAAATTTTCAGAAAATCAAATATCAATAGTTATATTATTAATCAAATATTTAAATTTTAAGTTTTTGTAATCTAAAATTATACTTAAAAAATAAGTTTATTGATCGAATAATAAATAAAATCTTATTAAAATTTTGCAGGTGCTTTAATAACATAAAAAAAATGTAATCCATCAATTAAATTTTTAAAGTATGTAACTATTTTAATTTTTTATGTTTAATTTATAGACTTAGGCTATTACTAAGTTTGTAACCAAGCTTTATTCAAAAGTAAATATAATGAATATGCTATCGTATTGTAGGCTTTTTAAGGTTAAGATTTTCATTTAATATATACATGAATGAATTTTAATATTTTATATTGGCCTTAACTTTTAATTACTGTGTTTATGTTCAAGCGCAAGTACATATATGGTTATAAATTTTGCCTCTTAAAGTTCAATCTTGGCTTTGCTACTGTTTCCTTGCATATGTAATTATCTCTGGTTTGTGACTAGGAAACAAAATAACATAATCTTTGTTTTTCTTTAGTTTATAACTTGAAAGCTAGTCATGTGATTACCACTTTTTATTTTATGAGAACAATGTAATTATTATTATAATTTTTTTTTTTTTTTGGGAGAAAAAGAACAATGTAATTATGAATAATAAATTTAATAAAGATGTATTTTTTTGGGTTTCTTGATTTTTCCCATAACTAATCAAGTCGCAATTCTATCATAAATCAGTCAATCTAAGGGGATAAACATCGTCACATGGGCCTCTATTCCCTCAAGGGTATATATACTAGAATATTGCTAGTCCCGTCGGATCACGGTTCTTACATTAGCCTACATGTAGGATGTTAATGTGGAAGTACAAATCAAGCCTGTTATATTGATTCAGTTTATTTAAGCTTGTCATTTGGTTGAGTATATCTCTACCATTTACTTATCTCCATATCTTGATGTACTTTTGGATTTTCTAATTCTCTTTCCCTCGTTTTCTACCCGCATGATATGCAAAGCTCACATTTGAGCCCACAGGTGACAGTGAAAGCTAAAGCATATGCCTCGAGGCAAGAAGTATAGGTTAAGTATACAAATTTATTTATTGTGTTCATGTTGAACTTGTGGGACTCTCTTATCATTAGTTATTAATAAAGTAAACGTGTACAATCATGAAGTACGAAATTCAATTTCATGTAAATATTGCATATGATATCATCCATTGGTGCTACTCTTGCACTCATTTCTAACTCTATATGGGAGTAATGGAAGTACTCTTTGAACAAATGAGTATTTATGATACCTTTGATTGTGAAATAAAAAGACAATAAGGGTGCCAATTTAACAGAACAGCTTATCTCTCATATAGTAAAAGTGTCCACAAATAGAAAGTTGACAGCACCGCGTAAGTCTCTTTTGGCAAAGGGCATATATAGTCGGTGACTTTTGTTATCTCATATACCTTTTATTTTTCTGCTGGTCTAGAAATATGACCATCCATACTTTTCCACTAGAGAAACCAAACCATTGCTTGAAACATACGCACCTATATTTTTCAGCTATATTATCATGTGTTAGATTTCTTCTTCACTCTCATATGTATTCCATAGGAGCTGATGTTCTCTCCAAAGAAGCCAACAATGAATTCAACACATGATAGGCAAATTTGTGTTCAAGGAGACACTGGGCTTGTTCTTACCACTGATCCAAAGCCTCGTCTCAGATGGACTGCTGAGCTTCATGAGCGATTTGTCGATGCTGTTACTCAGCTTGGAGGACCAGATAGTACTTAACCTTTTTCCACTTTGTCCACAACCATTTTCTCATGCTAACAAACAGAACTAGTAGCAGTTTATCAATATTGTTTATTTTTTATTTTCAATTTGCTTTCTCTCATCATTTTAACATTGTGCTTTATGTGTTCTTTCCCTCTTCTCTATCTGGATCTACAGAGGCCACACCAAAGACCATCATGAAAGTTATGGGTGTCAAGGGTCTCACACTTTACCACCTGAAGAGCCATCTTCAGGTACTCTATTAATATAAGTTATACATCTTTTGTTTTTATTTCTCCTCTATATGTAGTTTTCCATGTCAAGGTCTTTAATTTAGCTCATCCTCCAATTTCAATTAAATAGAAATTCAGGCTTGGGAAGCAGCCACATAAGGATTTAATGATCAGGCAGTTAGGGATGGTGAGAACGATTTTCCTCTTTTATTTTTTGTTGTTGTAATTTTTTCCCCCTTTATTTTGTTCCAACTATTTCTTCAGGATAGACTACCAAGTAAGTTCCTATTTTTGGATAAAATTTCTTTGGCAGCTTCAGCATCAGAATTTCAGAGGGATGGTGCTGCTACATCCAGGATAATGAGTCACCACTTCAATGAGTATATGTGACTAACTTAATCTGTTCATCTTTTATCTCTGCTTGTATCCTTGGTTCTGCTATTCTTTCATTTGAATTTTAAAGTGGTTTTAATTAGTGTGAATTGATGAGACCTTGCCCATTCATTTTTTTTTTTTCCATTTATAAGATAACCACCCTCCATTGTTCCCATGATCTTACCTTTGTTTTCTAGATGTTTTTGTTCGTTCATGCTAGTTTCAATAACTTCCCAATGCATTGATAATTTGTATTTTAACAAAGGTAAATACTCTCACACTGTTGTTTACACACCCTTACACATAATAACCACAATTGTATGCGTTGATGTACACATTCTATAATGTAAAAAGGTATGTTAACATTTAAAATGTTAAAAGTGTAAGGGTACAAAAGATAAGAAATAAGTTGTGAAAAAGAATCATTATCCGTTTTATTATACTTTAAAAGTACTTTATCTTTATATGATCTTTGTCTAAAATGGTGCTTGCTTCTACAATTTTCATTATACTTCTGATTATATGATGTTATTATCTTGACAATGAATGATGCACAAGTCTCAGTTTTAGACCTTGCAAGTTGAAGAATAGAAATCCTCAACAAATTTGGGTGCTCCATATTCTATGTTTTATCAATCACTACTTGTCATGAGTTTGATTTTTCTTTTCTTTTTTCCTTTTTCTATATTAAATACAGATTATTTAAAAGGAAAGATAAAAATATGTGGCAAGTTTTGATGTGTAGAGCACAAAATAGGACATGATTTTTATTCTCAACTTGGATACTTCAATTAACAATTCCACGTCCCAACTTAATGGAAGTTTTGGAAAGCATTGACTTTTTAGAAAGGTTTAATTAGACTGATTAGTGGGTTTAATTAAACCAATTAGTGGAAAAATTACTTAATCTTAAATGGATGGAACTCACACATATTTTAATTTTAAACATGTGACAATATGCATCTAAGGTCACAACAATAAAGTTGGGCCACATATATTACAATATTAATGATAACCAAGTTTTAATCCCACAATATTGGTGTTGATTATGAATTATCAAAAAACTAGTTAATTAAGATTAATCATATATATTTCTTTTTCATCGTTGTATTTTATCTGAAATCATTACTTTGTTATTTGACTACTATTAATATTAATCTTTCTTTTTACTTTCTTTTTTCATTCCATCAACTTAATCAACATATTCTTTCTCAGTGTTGCATCTTTAGCCCCCTTGCACAAAAATCTCAAACTACTATCCTTCATATTTTCACCAATAGGAGTTACCTCTATCTTTTAGCAAATTTTCTCGGTTCGAATTAGGATTCTTTATATTTCTTCATTCAAATTACTAATACAAATCTAAAAGTGTATCTAGCGTCACGTCATTAAAAAAAAATATTTAAATCATGTAACACTTTGTACACTCTCATTTCAAATCTCATATTTCTTTGTATTTTCACTTAACTATTTTTATATTCACATTTCAACTATATTGATTTTAGTCGACTATGGCTGAGTTTTATTTATGAATGTATTACTTCTTAACATTTATTACCATGGAGCATAACTGGACTTATGGCAATTTTATATGATACAGTGGATTTTAAATATTCTTGCAGAAACATACACCATACTGAAGCGCTTAGAACACAAATGGAAGTACGAAGGAGATTGAATGAGCAGCTAGAGGTAATACAAAACGAAAAGAAAATATTTAAAACCAACTCATTTTATAGCACAGTTTCCATTAGCTCTGAAGATCAAAGAGAATTATTCTATATTTTTAGGCCCATTACATATATGTGTTGTGGAAAAAGGTACAGAAACACCTCCAGATGAGGATTGATGCACAGGGAAAATATATGGAAACAATACTGGACAAAGCTTGCCGAACACTTGCTGGGGAAAATGTGAACAGCCAAGGTTATAAGCTTGTTGGTTATCAAGGAATTGATGAGATTGGCAATATGAGAGATTTGGGTTTCTCATTGAACTTGCCACCAATAGAAGATTTGCACGTAAATGAAGACAACTCTCATTGTGGATTTCAGATACAAGAAACTGGAGTTGCAGTAGAACGTCTTCACTTGGAAGATGATGCTTTAAAATTAGGTGGTCAGCTTCAAATGGTTTTGACTAATGATGACAGCCCAACTATGAATTTCATGCCCAGAAGCTCACAATCACAATGTTCATACAATTCGCCACTCAATTTATGAGGGAAAAGCAACATAAAATAGTACTTTAAAGCTCTAAAGCCTCTTGCAGTACATGCATCTTGCCACTTTTATTATACCAATGTAGCTTTTTGTGTATCATATTAGTTCCTAGAGGCTATGCTTACAGCTTCCTAATTGAGAAATTTGCTAAACGGGGGACCTTTGACCATTTATTAATATATCCCATCGTTTACTAATTCATGTACACACATTTATAAGCATTCGGGTTTGGGTTTCTTTCAAGTATGCAATGAGATGATATGAAGTAGGTTAGAAATCTGCAGGTGGTGGAAATACTGTAAGTTGAAATTGGTCTTATCTTTTATGTACTTGCTTTTATTATATGATAGCTTCATTCATATTCAAAAGCCATATAGAAACATGGGAAAGATACGAATGTCATACGGCAGCCCCTGCATTTTTGTGACTGGATACTTCATCTTTTTCTCATAGATTAGTCAGATCTTAATTCTAAGTCTTGTAATCAACTGCATGACATATTAAATATAAACATAACATGAAATAATAATAAAGATATTTATTTATTATGTTAATGAGGAGATATCAGATACTGGTCACGTTTGTTATCAGGTCTATAATGTCTTTATAATAAAATTGATAGTAACTTTAATTTTTTTTTCTATTTCGGAATGCTTCCCTTCCAAAAATAAAAGAATAAAAAATAACTAGAAAGAGGTAATAATGCTGTCATAGTTCAATATCTTAGTCAATGCTCAACTGATTTAGAACCAATTCATTGCTGATCGAATGGGAAAACATTGACCATATGATTGGAGTTCAATGCCACAAAGTTAAAAACCAAATCATTGGTGATCGATTGCAAAAATAATTCTATAGTCCCAACAGGTAGCCAGCCTCTTTTCGGCAGAATCAGCTCCCAAGCTAAATTATCTTATACTCAAAATGGCTAAAGACATTGAGGGTCCTCCATTTTCAGAGGAGGCTGCTAACCATGAATTAAGTAATTACTATAAAAGTATATCCATACATGTAAGGAGATATTGTGTAGATAACTGTAATTTTCTCCTTTTCTTTAATAAAGAATAGTGTAAGGAAACAAATTTACAAGTATTCCTCGGCATGTGGGTTCTCAAGTAGGACCTGTACAATGATGAGAACTTACTTTGATGAGGGAAATAAAAAAAAAAAAAACGAATGCTTTTCTTATTCTCTCTCTACCTACTTTAGCTAGATAACAAAATTTTGTGAAGAAAAGTTGGTGCACAGCAGATATCTTTATTGGTTGCCGAGAAGATGGATGAGACACAGGAAGGAAAGAAAGCATTTCCCGATAAAAGTGAATATATTATAAGAAATTGCATGAGAGCGAAAAAGGAAGAAGCTTCCAATCTTATGTGGGCCAAGCATGGCCCAGAGGCTACAGCAGGAAAACCTTTCATCCCCACTACTGCTTTTGTTAATCAGGAGGTAATGTGCAAAACAGCTATCCAAAAGAATTATATATAGTTAGTTAGGCAACGTTTGAAACAATAAAAGAAAGTAGCATCTTGAGTTTTAGAAACTCGAGATCAATATTACAAAAAAGCCACATAGTTCTCGAGTCTTTAAGACTTGAGTTTCATGCGAAAAAAATTTCACCTATAGTGGTGTTTTTAAGCCTTTCAGTAACGTTTTAAAGCCCTATAGCGGCGTTTTCCTGGAAAATTTTTTTTCGTATGTACAGATTTATGGAGTCCTATAGTGGCGTTTTTAAGCCCTATAGTGACGTTTTATAGACCTATAGCGGCGTTTTTATTCAATTTATGGAAATCGAGTCTTTAAAACTCGATTTTTAGCTTATTTTTTTTCCACTTTAAACTAATCCACTTACAAATCGAGACTTAAAAACTCGATTTTTATCTTGGAACTCGAGTTTTAGACACTCGAGATGCTAGTTTTCAAAATTATTTTGAAACGTGACAATTAACTAAATTTTTTAATATTTATTGTTATTTAAAAAAAAAATTCTGTTAATCAGTGTCCATGAAGCATTAAGCTATCATAAGACAGAGGCTCGTTTTATATATATTCGACTTAGCAGCTCAATTAAAATATATAATTTCCAATAATGGGACATCTGATTCTCATTCGGTTACAAATACTAATAATTTTGAGTTTTTTTTTTTTTTTTTTTGGAAATATTCCACCAACAAATCCAATTAAGTGCGTGTGTGAGAATCCTTTGTTTTTTATTATGATGTGTGAAAAAATTAGTTATTGGTACCCACTTAGGTTTTGACTTTGACTTTTTCGTTTTTAGTAGATTAATTAGCTTTTTGAAGATATTTGGACTCTATCTTTGATAGTGTTCTTTCATGGTTCAAACCCTACTTAATTAGTTAAAGTAGCTACCTTGAGTCCGTTATTATGGATTGGCAAACTGTGAACAAAACGTGTCAAATGTAAGTCTTATAACTGTAGTTCAAGTCAAACTAGAAGTCAAGACTGAAGTCCAAGACCAATCAAGGAAGACTGAAGTTTTTGAATTCTTGACAACTCCTTCAATTGATCGAGAATTATAATGGTTTGATCGACCAAGATTAAATTTAAATTGATTGAGAATCATGCCAATTTTTTGTTTTGTAGCTCATTCAACTATCCAAGCTAGGGCTTTTGTGCCACTAAAGGAAGACTATAAAGGAATACTAAGAATGTGAGAAAATACTTTTAGAGAGCTGTGCTTTTACATATAGGGTTGTTTGAAACCAATAATCCGGAAATTAATCACGATCAAAGGAACTAAAGATCCAATGATTCTAAAGTTGTTGCCCTATTCAGAAGAACAAGAAATTTGAACCAAACCTTCAATTGGGTACTTAAAGTGAAGAACTAGAGTTTCACCTGCTACAAGAGTTTACAATTAAAGAGATCGTGGATTTGGAGCTGTGTTTTGTACCATCAATAAATACTACTAGCTAGGTTGTAGATAACTAAAATAGAGTTATTCAGTTTGTAAAAACTTTATTAATTCAATTAGTGGATTCGTTTTTGCTCCTGGGATCTGTAAGTTAAGCCCTTGTAGTGGGGTTTTTTTAAAAAAAATTTATTCCATTGGTTCTTTCCTACGTCACCATAATGTTAATCTCTTTATTTCTGTTATTGTATATATATTTGCACAATACTAGTGATGCGTGTTGTTCAATTTAACCTAAGTTGGATCATAATTGAACTAATTAATCACTTTGGCTTAAAGTTGATTAACATCCATATCTGGGGTTTAAACATTCTAAAAAGCCATATTATCCAATTAAATAAACACAATTATTTTAAATTAAATTAAAAAGATAAATTTATCTACATGGAATAATTGTGTTTACATACGAACCTAATTAGAATTAGTCAACCAAGAAGAGTCAATCTGTCAACTAAAATTTAATTAATCTTTTTAGGGAAATTTAAGATAATTCTATGAATGCACGCCTATGGTAAGATCATGCATCACCAATCAAATTTAAGCATTAATGAAACAGTGATCTGAAAACAATTTTGAACACAAACATAGACCAATTTGTTGAAATTGTAATAAGACCATTAGGAACATATGTCAATTTAGAACTGGTTAATCTTTTGACAAAACCCACTTTACTTGTAATTTGGTAGATCTAAGATGTGTTTAATGCTTCAAGGAACAAGCTTCCAAGTTCTAGTGTTAAAACCATGCAAATCTATCCAAGAAACAAGTAAAGAAGTGTTGGATTTTAAAACTCGACAGCTAGTATCTATCGAGGTTTAAAAAACTGCTGAAGCCCGATACTCAGCAGCTAGCTCGATAGATACCCTATCTGTTGAGGTTTATGGAATTCAATTTTTCAGAGCTGATTTTCATCCAATCTGTTGTATATGTTTGGGCTTTCTTTTCTCACAACCCTAAACATATATAAAGATTATTTTAAGGGCCGTAAAAGAGCGCGCAAGAGTGAAGCAAAGTTTTGTTCATGCAAATTGTGACCAGAGATAAAATTTGTCCTAATTCATCTTTCTCTTGAAGAAGCTGTTGTGTTTGTACACCTTAGGGTTTTGTGACCAAGAAGCTTTGTGATCTTCATCGTGTGATGAACTAAAGAACTTTGCAACCAACATCTTTCTCAAGTTGGTGATTAAGTCATGTACTGGGATCCGCACATCTATTGGTTAGTCACGAACTGGGAGCCATGCATTGAAAAGGAGAGATTCTCACTACAGAACAAGTCCAATTGGGTATTGGGGTAAGGGTTTAACTGTAGGTTGGTATAAAGTATTGGGATTCTTTTACTTGTAATCGCTTGTTGTGATAATAGTGAATTCTCGAGAGTGGTGACCTTAAAATCACCCGGTGGGGTTTTTGCCATGTAGGTTTTCCCCATTCGTAAACAAATCACCGTGTCAATTTAATTTTCGTTGCATTTAGTAAATTGATGATTTGTTTGTGCTACCACACGTTTTACATGTTAATTTAATTAACTAATTAATTTAGCTAAATCAATTGGTTAATTTATCACAAGGGGTCAATACATTCTTGGCCTATCAAGTGGTATCAAAGTAGGCACACTCTGATTATGATTTAATCTTTGCTGTGTGATCCATTGACCCCTATTTGTCATGGACAAAGGACAGTCTCTTATTATACCTGATTTATTTGATGAGACTAACTATGCATACTATAAAGTACGCATAAGAGTTTTCTTGTAGTCACTAGATGAAAAGGTGTGGCAAGCTATGGAGATAGGCTAGACTAAGCCTATGGAAAGGCCGACTAACTGGGATGATGCTAAGATCAAGGCGGCAAATTTCAACAGAAGGGCATTGAATGCGTTATTCAATGCAGTCATGAATGAGGAATTTAAGAAGATTTCCTCTACTAAAACTGCTATGGAAGCATGGACCATTCTCAGACAACCTTTGAAGGAACCAAGGCTGTCAATGATTCAAAACTTCAGAGGCTTACTATGAGCTTTGAAGAGATTAAGATGGAGGAGGATGAGTCATTTGATAAGTTCCATGCCAAGCTCAAGGACATAATGAACTCAGCTTTTAATCTTAGGGAAACCATTCCTGGACCGAAGATTGTTAGAAATGTGCTTAGATCTCTACTCGAGAGATTTCATGCCAAGATCACCGCAATTGAGAAATCGAAGGATATTGACAAAATTCCTTTGACAAAGCTGGTTGGCAATCTACAAACCTATGAGTTGGGGTTGATAAGGATAGGAAAATCAAGCAAGAGTAAGAGCATGGCATTGAAGGCCAAGAGTAGTGACACTGATGAGTCTTCAGATGATGAAGATTCTAAGATGAAATCCTATATTACGAGGCAGTTCAAGAAGTTTATGAAAAATGTCAACACAAAAGGATTTGACAACGACCGAATGTAATCTAGTTCTTCGTAGTTTAAGAGCCAAGACAAAGGAAAAAAGGATGCTAGGGATAGTAGTCAACACACTGTTCCCTCAGGACCTAAGTGCTTTGAGTGTCAGGGCTTCGGTCACATAAATCAATAGTGCCCCACATATCTTAAGACTATTGGGAAGAGTAAGGCACTTGCTGCTACACTGAGCGACACTATGCCTGAAGATGATTTTGATAATGAGGATGATGGAATTCTAAATACTTTCACTACAACTATGAATCCTACTAAAGAGATTGTTGAAGATGTGGATGAAGAAGAGGAATTGGTGGAGTCTAAGTTTGAAAAGATGGATGAGCAAGATGACATTCACATAGCCTATGCAAATTTATACAAGGTCTCGGAAAAAAATAAGAAACTGTATAGGTTGGTGACCAAGAAGCTTAGTGAAGTGGAGCTTGAACGAGAAAAAATCTCCACAAAGTTTAATGAAGCAAATTAGACCATTGGAGTACTAAGATTTGAGAATAATTTCTTGGCTGTGAAGACCAAGAAGCTTGGGGCAGAACTATTCCAAGTCAAGTATAAAGCTCGATAAGATGCTCAATCTTCAGAAATCTGCTTCCAATCGAACTGGTTTAGGGTATGATTTCTCTTCTCCTAGTATTGCTACTTCTAGGACTACTGTTTTTGTTCCTCCTGCTAATAATGTTGAAACTGAGAACAATGATGTTAAAAATGAATTAGCTAGTAAAAACGTAGACAAGGGTAAATCTATCTTAGGAGAACCCTCTAAACTTGATAAGAAAGAGATTAAGAACCCTAGGGCTAAGAAGGGAAATACTCAAAAGCCTATATAGAAAAAGCAGCATTTTTGTCATCACTATGGAGCAGCTGGACATACTCGACCTAATTGCTATAAGTGGTTAGCCACTAAACAGAGCAACAACATGATCTCGTCAGAAAACCAGAATCAGCTTCCATCCTCTTTTGCTCCTCTTGGGGATCTTCTCAAAACCCTCATGTTCCTTTCAAACTTGAACGGTTTCAATTCTTCCCCCTCACCGCCAGATCAAGGGTTTGCTAAACGGAAAGGTTCTTCCAAGATGTGGAAGGAAAAATGCTCCAAGTGATTCTATCACTTTTTCTCTCTCTCTTCCCTTCTTGTTTCTGTTTTTGTTTTTGCATTACTTGTGTGTTTTGCTTTCGTGTTCTAAGTCAGTCTAGTTTTATGCATTGCTTTGTTTAATATGTTTTTGTTTGTTTACTTTTTAGTTTTGCTTTAATTTTTTTTTTAAATAAAAAAATCAAAAATAATAATAAAAATTTTTGAAAAATCAAAAAAATACAAAAATAGTGTGTGTTCGTGTACATTGGTACTTGTGTACCTTGGATGGAAACTTTGTATTTTTTAGCTTAGATGAGCATCTCTATGCACAACTAAGCAAGTGAGTTTTGTGGCTCGTGTTTGTGATGAATAAGATTAAGTAATCTCTTATACTTGACACTCGTATCACTTTTTTTGACGGAAATAACTAGAAAATTCTAAGAGAAAGACATAAATAACCATCTCATCACTGTTGTCTGCCAATCATGAAATGACATTTGTATGCTTCGGCATAGCAAAAGTGGAATGTCAAATGCTTAACGTCATTGGGTATTTCTTTTCTATCTCTTATATGCCCATGCATGGTTTGCTTAAAAGAAAAAGAATGCAAAGAACAACAAAAAGCAAAAAGAATCAAAATGCTTTATACATGATTACAAGCATGTATTCAAAGAGATGTGGGAGTTATAGGATGTACCTCAAAGGTGATAGTCTCCATCAAACAATTATGATTGTGTGTGAGTTAAAGTGATTTTCTCATATCTCAAATTGTCATAACATATAGATACTAATGCAATCTTGCGATGTTTGTCACACACAATACGCAATATTCTTTGCTACCTTTAATTCATGTGCAGGTACAATGTGATTTGGCCATTACAAGGAATACATGTGTTAATGTATGTTCACTAAACTATCTTAACTTGTTTTTGAAATATAAAATTGGTTAGATGTGTGCTTTGGATCTATGTGCTTAACATTTTTTTTTAAGAGATGATTTTGAGAGCTTAAAATGTGGTTTGGATCTTAGGTTGTGTAGCATGTTTGATTGCATTCATGTCTATGTTTTTTTCTTCTTGAAAAACTGTTTTTAAGCAATCTTAACAACTGCTGGACACCTCTTGACAGCTAGGCTATCTATCGAGACCCTTTAGCCGCTTTTTATTGCATTCTCGACAGCTTCTCAATAGCTACTTCGATCCATCGAGAAAATTTTTGGATGCTCGATAGCTACCTTGATCCATCGAGATCCTTTAGCTGTGGACACCTCTCAACAGATTTTGGACAGCTCTTCAACAGATAAAACACGCGTTTTAATCCTCAATACCTTTTGACACCTCCCGATCTATCAAGAATTATGTTTTTCTATATATTGGATCCGCACGATTTTTCTCTCATTTTTCTTTGATCTCTCTCGATAGATTCTCTCTTTTCTCACTCCAAAACTCCTCAAACTCAACCTTTTCACATTCCTCACTTGATCTTCAGCCCAAATCAAGTTTTCTTCATCTGGTATGATCTTATTTCTCTCTTGTATCATGCATTTCATTCTTTTTGACCTAAGTTTTGGGTTTTTGAAAAGTTTTTGGGATTTTTCAAAATTAATGAGGTTTTTGCAAAAATTTTGAGTTGGATGTTGCTTAAATGAGTTTTAAAACATCATGCATTGCATTACATTGCATTATAACAGTGTATCATGCATTTTAGATGTGTGTGTACTTTATTGCAATGATGTGTGCTGTTAGGTTTGGATTGAGCTAAGCTCATGATGTATTTAAGTTTGCATGTCATATGTTCATGCATTTTTCATGCATACGTACCTTCAAATTCTTATATTATTATATATTTTCTTGTTGGTGCTTTTCTGATTCTCTCTCTCTCTCTCCCTTTCTCTCTCTTTCTTGCGTTAGTCTGCTTTATGGAACCCAAACGCAAATCCACTCCATCCCAGAACCCTCTTCGTTCTAGGGCATCCACTTCTTCCTCTGACCCTACACCTTTTCATATACAATTTCGTGATGATAAAGCCCGAAAGGACTTTTCGAAGAACTTTTGTCGACGAGGCATTCATTCGGAATGCCAAGTCAACTTATCGGATTTTTCCGATACTGACCTACCCACTATCATTCACAATAGGGGTTGGGGGTCACTATGTGACATCCCAGTCACTTATCCCTCAGTGATCATACAAGAGTTTTACTCCAATATGCACGAAATCGACACTTTTATACCTTATTTCTTCTCTCGCGTTTGAGGTACGCGCATAATAGTTACTCCGGATATTGTATCCGAGGTACTACACGTTCCTAGGGTAGCACATCCTGACTACCCTAGTTGTGCTTGTTTGTGGACTGTGTCCAAAGACGAACTCTCGTCTCTTTTTTGTGAGACACCTTCATCTTGGGGTGACCATCAAAACACCCATTGCTTGGGCTTTGCAAAAGGTTCGAGATTCCTAAACATGGTGATGACATTTATTCTTCATCCTTTGTCTCACTATAACTCCATTATAGAGCCTTGTGCTCCATTTTTCTGTCTCCTTTCCGAGTCTCCTCACTTCACAGTGATGTGTGCCATAGATGCAGTTACCGTTCGACGAAGTGAGGCACAGCTCAGACCGAGGCAGCCCCGAACAAAAACGGCGACTCCTCCAGCTTCTACCGCTCCATCCACCTTCAATCCTTCGTCTTCTGCGGGTGGAGTTACACCTGAGGCCATCATGGCACAGCTCCACCTTCACTCCTTCGTCTTTTGCGGGTGGAGTTACACCTGAGGCCATCATGGCACAGCTTGTGCACATGGATGCTCACCTTGACACTCTCAATAATGAGTTGTATCAGGTGAACACCTGTGTTGGTCGTATCGCACGATGACAGGCTGTCATGGGTGGTTTTACTATTGCTTCTTCTCCATCTCCACTTGCTTCTAAGGATAAGAGTGACGATGGCTCCGATAGTGATGATGCTGATGAGGATGATGGTGCTAGCTTGCCCAGTGATGATGAGATGTCTACTTGATATACTTACCCTTTATCACTCATGACAAAAAGGGGGAGTAGTTTTGATATGAGACTAGTCATACATAGGGCGAGGGTTAGCCAAGGAGATTTTTGTGATATGGGGAGTGTATATGAGGGATGTAATGAGGATTTTTGTATCATTTCTTTTCTTTCTATTTTAGATACATTATCTTGTACATTGGTCTTGTGACCATTTAGTGATAGCAAACATTGTACTTATCTTTAATATATATTTGATGATGTTGTTATCACATTTCACCTATCTTTCCATGTATTTTTTCTTTTCTCTCTTTATACACATGCTTCTTAATTAATGTATGCAATCTTATATGTCTGTTTCACACTAAGATTCCTTGATAAGTTTTGTTTAAAGTATTTCAGAAATACAACTTGTCAAAGTCTTCTTGCCATAAACTCCTTTCTTGCAACTTTTTTCAAGAGTTTGTGTTAAGATAGATTTTATTGTAATTCAACAAGTGAGTATGAGTTGAGTGATTTATGACTTCTCTCATATGTTCATTTGTTTGTTATGGTTTTGTCACGGATTGCCAAAGGGGGAGATTGTTAGGATATATGTGATTTGATGTTAGGAACATATGTCAATTTAGAATTGGCTAATCTTTCGATAAAACGCACTTTACTTGGTAATTGGGTAAATCCAGGATGTGTTTAATGCTTCAAGGAACAAGCTTTCAAGTTCTAGTGTTAAAACCATGAAAATCTATCCAAGAAACAAGTAAAGAAGTGATGGATTTTAAAACTCAACAGCTAGTATCTATCGAGGTTTAAAAAGCTACTGAAGCCCGATGCTCGATAGCTAGCTTGATAGATTCTGTCAAGGTTTATGGAATTCAGTTTTTCAGAGCTGATTTTCATCCAATCCGTGTGTATATGTTTGGGTTTTCTTTTCTCACAATCCTAAACATATATAAGGATTATTTTAAAGGCCGTAAAAGGGCGCACAAGTGTGAAACAAAGTTTTATTCATGCAAATTGTGATCGGAGATAAAATTTTCCCTAGTTCATATTTCTCTTGAAGAAGCTACTGTGTTTGTACACCTTAGGGTTTTATGACCAAGGAGTTTTGTGATCTTCATCGTGTGATGAACTGAAGAACTTTATAGCCAACATCTTTCTCAAGTTGGTGATTAAGTCGCATACTGGAATCCGCACATCTATTGCTAGTCACGTACTAGGAGTCGTGCAATGAAAATGAGAGATTGTCGCTACAGAATAAGTCCAATTGGGTATTGGGATAAGGATTCAACTGTAGGTTGGTATAAGGTACTGTGATTCCTTTACTTGTAACCGTTTGTGCTGATAATAGTGAATTCTCAATAGTGGTGACCTTAAAATCACCCAGTGGGGTTTTTGCCGTATAAGTTTTCTCCATTCGTAAACAAATCACCGTGTCAATTTAATTTTCGCTGCATTTAATTAATTGGTGATTTGTTTGTGCTACCACATGTTTTGCATGTTAATTGAATTAACTAATTAACTTAGCTAAATCAATTGGTTAATTTATCACAAGGGGTCAATACATTCTTGGCCTATCAAAAGTAGTAGCATAGGATTAACTCCATGAGTGGAAATTGCAGTGCTTGCAGTGCTCGTGCTTGTGCTTGAGCTTGAAGCAAAAGTTGTATTTGCAGAGGACGCCATTGTTGGCTCTGATACCGTGAAAGAAGTAACAAATTCTAGAGAGAGTTTTGAGAGAATCCAAGAATTTGATCTTTGTTTATTGTTCACACCACAATAATGATTACAAAGTTTAGATATTTATACAAGGATTAAGCTAACCACCACTGACAAACCAGCGGGAATTAAGCTAATGTAACTAACCTTTTAATGGACCAATTACATTTGTACACATGGCCACTAATCTCAACTAATTCATCCACTAACAATGTATATTAAACTACATGTAGCTTTACAGGACTTAATCTAAACTACATGTCGTTCTGGTGTGCTGTATATCAATTTGTTGTTTCTTTCTTCTGCTCTTTGCCCTCTATCTTGACATTTTATGCTACCAAAGACTTCTAGCTATGGCATTTAAATTTATAGTGCAAGGGGAAAACTATAATTTGTGGTGTGAAAGACAAGTCCATCCACCACCACTGTGGAATTAGGTGCGTGGTCAGCTTCTAGTAACATCATCCTATGAAATGGAGAACAAAATATTTGTTGTGATTGCCGAAGCACCTTATCGAGCTGGGCTTTAACTTGTTGAACGAGATTCAATGTTATCCCCCTAGAAAGGTGAGGAAAGCTTTGCACATAATTTCATTGTGGCCATGTATGTTTTGAGGTGATTAAGCGGGACTTTGTGTCATCAAACACTTCAAATTGTGGCATCTTAATTATGGAGGGTAAAGGGAAACCCATGATTAGTGGGTGAAAGGCAACCCACGAATACTTACATGGAGAAATGAGAAGCACCTAAAGGTCTGTCGGGGAGTGCCAATGGGAGGACTCTTTAATGCTTATGATAGCAAAAAAAGTCTAAGACAGTACCTGCCAAGAGGCTGTATTTGAGATTTTCCATTGTATGGGTGTACACAATGCAGAGTGGTTTGGGGGACAAAATGGCCTTATGTCCTTTTCACCCAAATTATATAGCCTTATGCTTCCTTCCCAAACTAATTAGGGAAATGTCCTCTTTTATAACTCGATTTTCTCAAAATTGAGTTTAAAAAAAAAAAAAAATCTAAAGCCATATAGTGACGTTTTTAAGGACCTATAGTGACATTTTGTAACTCGATTTCATGGAGATTGAGTTACAAAACGCCACTATAGGTCCTTAAAAACGTCACTATAGGTTCTTAAAAACATCATTATAGGGCTTAACTCAATTTTGAGAAAGTCGAGTTTCAAAAGAGGGTCATTTCTCTAATTAGTTTGAGAAAGGGGCATAAGGCTATATAATTTGGGTGAAAAGGGCATAAGGCAATTTTGTCCGCGGTTTGGGGCCTATTTTGCAACATGCGGTTTCCCCATATCACTTGCTGCATAAAACCTTAATGGCGGCGATGACCAAATCGGTTTAGAATGTTAATCCCTTCAGGGTGTTGAGGAATACAAAACACAAAATCCCATGTGAGACTCCTTGCAAGTGTACCAGGGTCTTATGCATTTTGAGGTAGTCAAGCAGGACTTTTATGCTGCTGAAGAATTCTAGCTATGGCATTTAAATTTAGAGGGCTAGGGTCAACCTATAATCTAAGTTGCGGAAGGCAGGTCCTAATTGATTTACCACCATTGTGGATTTAAGAGGTTTAGGAGGTGCATTGTTAGTTTTGGTAGCATTGTCCTATGAAATTGAGGACAGTATATTTGTTGAGGTTTACGAAGGACCTCATAGAGTTGGGCTTCAACTTGTTGAGTTAGAATCAAGATGATCCCCTTAGAGTAGTGGGAAAGCTTTGCACATAATTTCATATGAATGCCTTGCGAGATACATTAGGGCCTTGTATGTTTTGAGGCAATTGAGCATGTCTTTTGGGTCTTCAAAGACTTTGAACTATAGCATCTTAATTTTGGAAATAAAGGACAACCCATGATCTTTGGTGCGAAGAGCAACCCACAAATACTTAACAACGAGAAAGAAGTACGTAAAGGTCCATCATGGAGTGGCAATGAGAGTAGTTTCCAATGCTTATGATAGCAAAAATTTATAAGAGAGATCTTATTAACACAACTAGTCAAGATTGTCCATACTAGTGTACACGGTGTGGCACAGTGCAATTTTGGGCCAATTTTGCCACCAAACCGCAATGTGCAATTTCTTTAAATCCCTCACTACATCGCCCCTTAATAGGGTTAGTGATTAAATTGATTAGGTGTAGTTTTAACAATGCGGTGGGGTCAGTTAAATCGATATTATATATAAATACACACATAATAGGTATAAATTTATAGGTGTGGTGGGTCAGGTATTTTTGTGCACCCCTAGCTCATTCTTGTTGGTTGAATAGATCACTCTAGTATTTAAGATTAGGGTTTGAAATTCGAATAGTAATACCTCCATTCTATTCCATTCCAATATGAAAGACATTACCTTGATTTCATTCCATTCCATTATTGAATACCTCCATTCCATTATGGAAGCCTGGTTCCATTCCGTTCCATTATTGAAGACATTACCCTTTTTTGCTAAAATTGAAGACATTACCTTGATAACAGTGGTAATCCCCAAAAATTGAAGACATTACACTTTTTTTTTTTGACTTGCCATTGAAAGTTGAAGTTGACCATAACAAAAACATCCAATTCCGGGTAACCTTGAAAAATACCCAAGGAGAAACCCCATAGCAAAAACACCATATGCAAAGATAATGCCACAAAATATTTGGCAATAACATTAGATTTCTAATGTTTGCATCTCTTTGTGTGTCAGTTGCAGTGCAGCATAATTCTGAGACAGATGAGTTTCCATATCCTGTGATGCAGCTCAACATACAATTAGTAGGAGATGCAACCTCTTGCATTACGAAACCAATATCCACCTCAACTCATCACGGTATTTCTCTCATTTGTAAAGCATTCTGAATTATCTCAACATTAGAAATCTACAAATACATTTCCACCCTTGCTTGCGCTCTGTTGCAAAAGGTTCTTTCCATATTTATTGAAACTTCATATTTTGAGAGAACCTCCCAGCCAAGAGACTATTGTTGTTACGAAGCTGACCTCATAACCAAACACATGGCATGTGATGCACCTACAGCAACAGACAGCACATTGGGGGGTCCCAAGCCATCATCCTCCGTTAAAAACTTAACTTCGACAGGAGATGGTTGTACCTCTGGAAGCCCAGGAACTCCTAACTGAGAATCTTTGGCATTCCCCCACATGTACAACTTCCCTTTATCTGTTCAAATAAACAATGACACCACTCTTATTCCAATATGGTACATAAATTAAAATAATACAACAAAAATAAAAGATATAAAATAGTTCAATCCAAAGTCAAAACAATGTGCAATGAGAAACTACAATTTTATGCCCAAGGCACTGTGGACTGCTCCAAACTTAACAATTGGGTTCGGTTCTTTCTGCGTGGGTGTGTCAGCTCCAAAAAAAACTTCTTATTCTACAACTTTTTTTTGCATTGCACATCAAGCATATTACATGTCCAAAGATTCAGTTTTCAGACAGTTCTGTTATGTCTGTTTGACGTCAAAATTTTAAGTGGAGAATAAAAGACGAAATTTGATGGTAAGGAGACCTCCATAGGAGAGACAATGTGTTTCCCCAAGGACCGGTTTCATTTATTGTGATACATCCTACTTTTACTTGGATTCTTCTACATTTTAGTGAATTTTAGTGATTTGACTTAACTTCTTTTACCCAACTTTCGGGCCTGAGCTTATTCTTATTTCTCCTTTTTCTTTTTTCCTTATTTTTTGATGTGTTGTTTTTTTATATTCCCTATGTACTTGGGGTTGTGCACCTTGTGGCACCTTTTAATAAATTTTACACTCATCAAAAGAAAGAGAAGATGCTACCAAAGAAGTCAAGCCTCGCCTTACCAGTTACAGCTGCTGAAGATGAACCTCCACAAGCAATATAGACAACATGCTCATCAGATAAAGCCTCTATCACTACAGGTATTTTTTGATTTAGGATAGAAGAATGACCCAACTGACCATGTCTACCATAGCCCCAAGAAAGTACTTTACCATCATCTGAAATTATGCAACATAAATCACTAATAATAGCAAGTAACATATAAAAAGATAAACACTTTCTGCAACAATCACGAGATTAAGTAATCACTTTACCAGTTAATGCAAGGGAGTGATATCCACCACTGGCTACCTGAATGACACAAACATCTTCAAGGCTAGGAATTGGTTTGGGTTTCCAACCACCAACCTTATCACCTCTTCCAAGCTCATAGTTGGAGTTTGCTGTGAGAACAACCAAAAGATGCTACTTATTTCAATAATTTTTATTCATGAAAGTGAATATATAATTTCAGGAACTCTTTTTCATACTCTCTCGTTCTCTCTCATATGAAGCAGCCATGGAAAATTAATTTTGTTACTTTGCAAAGTCATCCATCCAAGATTTATTTTATCAGATCAACATGTGGAATCCAATTAAACCAAAAAAGGTAAGGTTCTAAAGGTCAAGTTATAATTAGTCTAGGGTCAAAACAGTTTTTTGTTTCATTTTTATTTAATCGGTAATTTTCAGTTCTGTATTCAACAGAAGAACTGTAATTTTGACAATTCCAGTGAATTAGAGGTATTTTGGTGATTTACTTGAGTCTAGAATTATTTACTAGATTCTAAGTATCTTAGGTTTATTTTCTGTCAGTCCAAGTTATCATTTTAGTTTATTACCTTATCATGCTTTCAGTTTACTAGTCATCTTAGGAGTATAAATGGAGACAATGCCCCAGGTCAAGATGGGTTCACAATTGCTTTCTTTCAAACTTGCTGATGTTATTAATTCCATGAAAAATGTATGTTAAAAAAATCTTAAATCCTACTTTCTTTTTCTGTGGCATTAATTCCTAAAAAAGTGGGAGCACTTGAAGTGAAAGATATTTGAGCAATTAGTCTTGTGGGCAGTGTCTATAAGATTTTGGCAAATGCGCTAGCAAACAGGTTAAAAGGTGTACTGGGCGAGATTGTGTCTAATACGTAGAACCCCTTCATTCAGGAGAGACAAATACTTGATTTATCCTTATAGCCAATGAGTAACAGGATAGTCGTTTGTGGTCTTGTAGGTTGGGGATCTTATGTAAACTTGGTGTGGAAAAGGCTTATGACAATGTTAATTGGGCTGCTTGATTATGTGGTTTCGGGGAAATATGGAAACAATGGATATATTTTTGTATCTTTATAGTCAAATATTTTGTGCTAGTAACTACTAGCACACCCACAGGTTTTTTTCTCTAGTAGTTGGAGGTTACATCAAGGGATCCACTTTTCCCTTTAACATTTGTGGTTGTTATGGAAGCACTGAGTAGAACTACATGGTGACAGAATGATATATGTTAAAAAAACACAGCTATAGACATGATTTCAATTCTTTGTGGTGCCCCATATCTGTGATTCAATCCCCAACTTCCCCTTCCCCACTATCTACCTATCAAAAGAAGAAGAAAAAAAAAAAGAAAAACACCGCTGTAGGAATTAAGGCTTTGTTACGTTGAGATCACTACTTTTCGATCATTTATTTCACTACTTCTTTTAGAACCCAAAAGAACACACACACACACACACAAACACACATAAACCTAGAAGAATTGTCATAGAGAGAGTAAAAATACACAGAAAAAGAACTTATATTCTCACCTCCCCAATTCCAGAGTTGCCCCTGCTCGGTCAGCGCCATTGTGAAAAAACCCCCACAGAAAACGGCAGTCACAGGTATAGGTAACTCTTTTACTTTGGAAGGAATACTGAGTCCACCTCCTTCATTTGGGCCCCGGTTAGGACCAAGGCCCAATCTACCATCCCCTTCATCTCTACCCCAAGTATAGAGTTCCCCTAAATCCAAAAGAACATTAAATGGATATGTTACAAGTATATATATATAACAATAAAACCTACCAAAACCTCTTCTAATTCAAAACTAATTGATGCAGAGCATGTTTTCAAAAAAAGAAAGGGAAAAACAAAGATAACCCTAGCCTTCACCACCATTCAAAAGAGAAAAAATCTCATAAGAAAATTATCATTCCAAAACAGTTCATGGAGCATTTTTTTTATTGGGCTTCTAGGAAAACATCGAAAAGGAAAGTTTTCTGAGAGTTTCGGGTATGGGTGATCTGATCTTAGGTCAGGTTAACCTTAGTGATGATGGGCCATTGACAAAGGGTTCAACGGTGGCTTATTTGATGCATTCAGGGTGGGGGTTTTCTGAGGAGTTTTTTCAGTGTGTATGTGTGTGTGTGTGTGTGTGTGTGTGTGTGGGTTGGGGGGTTGCTGGTTGATTTTGGAAGTTGTTTTTTTGCTAAGATTCAGACCCAAAGAGGAGTGAGCTTCAAGGGGGTGGTGATGGACTCCTCTCTTTGTTTGGAGGCAGCAGTAGCTTTGGTGGTGGCAAATATTTTGTGTGGCATCAGGATATGATATGGTTTTCTTGTGATTTCATAGGGTAAGTACTTCACTTTGAGCAAAGTCATCTAGTGGTCTGGATTTTTGTTTTCTTTCCTGATTGTGGTGGGATGGATTGGTGAGGGACTGACAACTGTGGAGAGCGGCAATTCTAGTGGTTTTGTTGGAAAATAGGACCAGATACCAAGTTCCTGCAAAACATGTTTGCTGAAAGGAAACATCAAAGAAAACCCTATGAGTTAAGAGTGCCTCAAATTCCAGCAGATTTTTCCAAAGATTGCACAGATTTTTTTTTTGAAAGATTTATCAAAGCCCTTATGTCTTATGCATGAGTACTCTACTGACTTTGTCAAAGATACAAGTTGTCTAATGAGCAACATAGGAGATGCTGAGTTGAAGATAGATGCAAGTGATCCAGGGAAGCTTGAAGTAATGCAACAAGACTCGAAAGAGATGGAAACTGTTGATGAAGTAGTTGAAATTGAAAAGGCAGGGTATCAAAATTACAAGGCAGAAGTGAAGACTATGCGCTCGAAGCATCTTATTGCCAACTTCATGTTGCCTGCCAAAGCAGTTTTCTATTGCCTACACCAACTTTTCAAGATATTGATTTTGTCATTCCTGAAAAGTTTAATGGGTCAATAGAATTGGTGGGTGTATCATTATCATCATTGGTGCCACAAATGAAGAAACAAAAGAAAATGATGTACTTCAAGAATCCAAGATTCTTTTTACTTCAACACTTCAAAACTCGAGGTCGAGTTTTCCCCAACCAAGGGAGAATGATGCAGGAGGCAGTGAGAAGGATTTATTATATTTTATTTGATTTTATGTATCAAGGGCAATTTTGTAATTTCCTAATATTTTGGAGTGGGCTGTGTTATTAGTCCATTGGGTTTTATTTAAGTTTAGTTATTTAATTTGGGTTTAGTATTAAAGCCCAAGGAGTCCAAGTCCAAGTCTTATTAGGGTTTTAAGAAATCCTAGTTCTAATAGGATTAGTTTTAGTCTTCTATTTAAAGAGTTGTAGTATTTTCTATTGAAGTGGAGATTAATAATATTTTCAGATTTTTAGAGCTATAAGCTTGTTACAATGGCAAGGAATTCCTATTTACAGCACTGTTCACAGTAACCCAAATCTTAATTTTCACCTTTGTTTTCATTCCTAAAACCCTATTAAACCTTGTTTCCCTTGTCCTATGTCAGTTTGGTATCAGAGCAAGGATTTGCAACATGTTTACATGATAGAGCGTAGGTGATTATGAGCAAGACAAAGATCATCAGGAGGATGCATTTGATTATGGAGCTTTTGCTATGGATGACTTGGAGAAGGATGAGGAGCTTACTTCTCTTGTTTCTGTAGTGAGACGTATTTTAGCAGCCCTTAAAGTAGAGGAAGAGGATTGGGGGAGAACTTCAATTTTTTAGATGTTGGTTCATTGTGGAAACCAAGCAAAGAAGCTTATTATTGATGGGGGAAGTTGCACGAATGTTGTGTCATCTTCCACAGTTGAACACCTTAAGCTTCCGGTTGAACATCATCCTCAACCATACAAAGTGGCTTGGATAGATAACACCTCTATTCTAGTAACTTATAGATACCTTGTTTCTTTTTCTTGTGGTATTTATAGTGATTCTATCATGTGTGATATAATTCCTATGCAAGATACACATATCCTTCTTGGTTGACCTTGGCTCTTTGACCAAAATGTCCAACATAATGGGAAAGAAAACACCTACGCTCTAATGGTTGGTGAGAAGGAGGTTGTTTTGAAACCTATGACCTTAGGCAAGATGGATAAATATAAAGTATCAAAGCCAAAAGTTATTGAAGGAAAAGATCTAGAAGCTAAAAATTCTGGTGTAGCAACAATGGCTACCAAAATAAAACCTGGCTCTGATACCAAGGTTTAATAGGGTTTTAGGAATGAAAACAAAGGTGAAAATCAAGATTTTGGTTGCTGTAAACACTGCTGTGAATGGTAACTATGAACAGTAAATAAATATAAATTCCTAAGAATCACTCCTAGGATTCCCTGGCTTCACACCTAGGAGTAGTCTGCATCACGCAAGCCGTAACAAGCTTATAACTCTAAAAATATGAAAATATTATTAATCTCCACCTCAATAGAAAATACTACAACTCTTTGAATAGAAGACTAAAACTAATCCTAGTAGAACTAAGATTTCTTAAAACCCTAATAAGACTTAGACTTGGACTCCTTGGGCTTTAATACTAAACCCAAATTAAATAACTAAACTTAAATAAAACTAAAATAAAACCCAATGGACTAATAACACAGCCCATCCAGAAAACATAAAATTACTAAAATACCCCTAACAGTTAAAACTAATTAAAAGTCTTAGGACACCTTTTATATGTCTGCAATGGTTGCTGCCATGGTCCTCCATCAGCTTGTAATCATACTAAGCAAACAAGAAAAACTCTTATAAGAAAATTATCATTCCAAAATACTCTGCCTAAAACACTACCTGGAGACTTTGTTTTTATAGGGCTTACAAGAATACATCAAGAAAAATACATCCCATAAGATACTCAACAGAATTACATCTCATAAATTCAAATACGGTGTCCCAAAATGGAAAAATCTGAAATATTCCCTAGATAGGAAAATATCCTGGGGGAACCACTAATCCATCCATGTCAGAAAAGAGTATAATTAATGAATGGTACATCACTTTAATTGTCTGTGTTTGTTATCATGTGAGTGGGAATGACTTTGCACACAAAGTTTGTGATCCATCTAACAATAAATCAATGCTAGGCAATATATACAATTTCATTTTACAAGTAAAATTTCATAAGAAAGCTAGAAGGGCACCAATCATGTACACAGGAATTGTACAACAGAACACCAAAATTAAATGCTAAAAGTACATCAATCAATCAAATCAAGCAAAGCAGTAAAAGAAAACATCCCTGAAGCATTAATCCACTCAAACAGAGTCTTAAGGAACAAAAGCTTCAGTCAACCCTCTAAAGTCCAAGCATTCCTCTCCCGCCAAAGACCCCACATGAGGCAAGGGGAGCCATAAAATAATCCAAATCTCATTGTTAAAACACCAGCTGAACTTTCCTTATAAAAAGAACTAGCTAAAAGCTCCACAAAACCTTTAGGCATAACCCAATACACCCAAATCAATGAAAAAACTATGTACCAAAGCTCTCTACCCACCGTGCAATGGAGAAGTAGATGATCAATGATCAATAGTTACCTAATCCCTCTTGCACATGCAGAACCAATCGAGGACAACTATTCTCTGGTTCCAAAAATTATCAATAGTAAGAATTTTCCCCAAAGCTGTTGTCCATACAAAAAAGCTGACTTTTGTTGGAAACTTGGAACTTTAGACTTTCACAGACTCTTCCAACGGAAGAAGTGATGAGAAGGTAATTCATACATATCCAACTATATTTAAATGGACTCAGTTTAAAGTTATATGGCTATGTTCTCAGCCATAAACTCCCAAATTATTAATTCCCTTAATTATCAAACCAGAACCTCAGATAATAAACTATTTTAATAAAAACATACAAATCACTATTTTTTTTTTTTTTTTTGATAAGTAAATCACTAATTAATAATAGACAACCAAAGAATTATTTTAGCTGACCTGATTCCGTGATAGCAGCAGTATGTGTCCCACTGGTTGCAATATGATGTATTTTCCCACTCCAAGAGCCTTCCACCAATCTAGGAAACAGTTCCCTATGATAAACAGAATGTCCAAGTGCACCAAAGCCGCCATAACCCCTGCAAACTTCATGTTTAAATGTAAAATCATCAAGTTATGTAGACCAATAGCAAGTTTAAGCCAAGAAAGCAATCCCAACATAGTCAACGAGTGTTCAAATTACAGTAATGACTACAAGTACAATATTATCATGTCAATCAGTTGCAGTGTTGTCAAACCTATGATGAACACAAACAACAACAGGAATAAAATAGAACATTTAAAGGTCACTGACCCTAATGTTAGTCGTGGAGCTTGTTAATGGTTGTCAATAGTTGGATATCTGTTGCTGGTTAGTTAAATTTCTGTTATAAAGCTGTTACAGCTGTTGGGTTCAGTTCGCTGTTAGAATTTTGTTCCAGATCTTCTTGCATATATAGCAATGCACTTCAGTCAGTCTAATACATTGAAATCAATTCCAATTCTTCAGTAACTTGGTTCATTGATTTCTCTCATTTGATTTCTCTGCATAATCTCTTCGTTAGCAAATTTCTTTCAAAGTTTCTCCAATTTGATACTAAAGATTCACAATAAGCCCTTGTATTAGCCAACCATCTTTCACAATGCCTACACAACCAAAAGTGCAATACGATTCTACACATTTCCATGATGCAGCCTTTCTGTATTATGCAAGGATTGAATCAGTAAGGTAGACTCATCAAATATCAGGGCAGTTTCAAATCTAATTTCCTAAAATCAAACACATTACTCACAATAACGTAGGCAAAGTTTACGAATTGACCAAAATACACTGTTGATCCCTAAACTACTTTAGCACATGAGTGATTTAACCCCTGAAGTTTAAAGTGATCACTTTTAGTCCCTAACAAAGTTAAAGCAACAACATGTCAGTTTTGGCACTAGAATCGTGCTAAATTTTAGAGACCAACAGTGTATTAAAGCCATTTTAAGTTTTCATATGGTTCTCAAATAGTCTGCAATAACATTACCTAAACATGAAATTGCAAAGCCTTATACACTGGCAAATGTGTCAATCACTACCACATTACACTCATATAAACAGTATAGTCAAATCAACATCTAACGCAAACCCCACCAATAAAATCAGAACAGAAATGCCCAACAGTAATTCTAAGCAAAAGGGTATTTTTTTTATCTGTACACACCAAGTGAAGACCTCTCCAAGGGAGGTGAGAGCAACAGAATGAACCCCACCAAGAGCAACAGACCGAACAGAATCCAAATGGGGGTTCAAAGTGGGCACAAAAAGCGGATTCTCGTGGCCAAACCCGAGGCGGCCACCGTCCCCTTTTCCCCAAATCCAGAGCTTGCCATTAACGAGCAATGACGAGTGGAACAGCCCACAAGAAAGACCCACTTCCCCGAATGGATTTGTGGAGGAGACACGGCGGCCCGGTGTTGGAGAGAGAGCGAATGAGGATTGAGAGACGATGAGATTGGCGACTGGAGTTGGGTACAGGCGTATTTCTTCGATGCCGCCGCCGAGTTGGCCGGAGGCGCCTTTGCCCCACGAGAGGAGCTGAAGGTTTACGGTGTCGGTTTGGTCGTCTTGTTCTGGTTTGTATAAGAGAGGGACTTTGGTGGAAGAGGGTTTAGAGGAGAGGTGGCGAGTGACGATGAAGGTTCTACTTCTGCTGTGACAGTGACGAAGTACGAGGGACATCATTCTTGCAAATGCAAATGCAAGTTAGTGAAGCCTCTCACTGACTTCACTTCTCTCTTCAGGGTTTTACACTATTCCAAGTTATTATAAGCAGTTGAGCTTAATTAGCATCTCGATTAGGAGTTCACAGTGGAATGAGTTTTTTTTTTTTTTTTTTTTTTTGAGAAACAAAAATTAGGAATGAATGAGTAAATTATAAAAGAATAGATTTGAATAAGTAAATCATTTAAGCAAAGGAAGTGAATAGAAAATAAATTTTTAAAAAAATTGAAGAAATTAATTACCTTTATTTGGAAGTTTTAAAGAAATACAAGGGATGAAAATTCCGTCCTACTTATTCATTTAAAATTGTTGTTGATTTTGCCTAAACCTATTTTACTCTAATTTTTAATAAAATAAAACGTGCAGTAATTTTTGTTGAGTAAATATATGATTGATTTTTTATCTCTTCATAGATATTAAGAGGATTTAAAAATTTAGTTATGGTTTTGAAAAAGTCAAAAATACCCCTTATCTAATTAATAATATTTATTCTTAAAAAATAAAAAAAATAGGGTTAAAATTGTAATTCAACCCAAAAAAAAAATGCCAGAAAAACTTTTTTGCAAAAAATTAGCACACTTTCTATTTAAATATATCTCATGTACGTTTAATACATTTTTTTCCCTAAAAACTAACACACACTAAACACAGTAGTTTACTCCATTTCAAATCCTAAATTTTAGTTTCTTAAAAATCCCTTCCTTTGTAACCTCACTAACAGTAGATAAATACAAATTGAAAAATTACATTAAATTCAAAATAAATAAAAAATAGCAAAAATAAATCCTCACTAGTTAATTAATATTGGACTCTTAATATTTTACACTTATTAACTCACTTGGTACAAAAATTGAAAAACTCAAGTGGACACATGGCACAAAATTAGCCAGAATTGAAATCTAATTGAATTTTCTCTGAGTTTTAACCTTATATATATATATATATATATATGTACACACATATATATATTAGTGTATAACACATCCATATACACATTACAATCAAAAACATTCACAGATACACACATTTATGTGTTCAAATTATACTTGGTGTAAGAGTTACACATTTTTTAAGTTATAGATGAGTCTCTCTCTCTCTCCCTCTCTCTCTCTCTTTTAGTTTTTTTCGGATATACACATGGGTTTACTCTTCTTCTTCTTTTTTTATTGGATTTTTTATGGCTTGTTCATCTTTTGCACAATATTAACTTACCTAGTATAAAAATTAAATTTAAAAAAAAAAAAAAAAAAAAAAAAAAAAAAAAAAAAACAACAACAACAACAACAACAACAACAACTTATAGATAGAACACATGGTGAAAAACTAGATAACAATTGGAATCTAATTTAGAATCTAATTGGATGTTCTCTCAACTTTAACTTTAATTAAATATAGACTAGCTTGTAACTCATTCATATGCATGGGTGTATTTAAAAAATAAACACATTTTTTATCATAAAAATTGTATGGGTTAAAAATTGAGCAACCGCCTTTAGGCTGGGCCTTTATCTGTAGCAATTAATTTGTAAAGGTGGTCCTTGGAGCTAATAGCTAAGAAATGAAAAGAAACTCAAATGAGGAAAAAAAAAAAAAAAAACTTTGGAATTGAGACAGACATTAAGTAAACAATATCTTGATGTTTATTAACTCCCCTCGGGATGGCCGAGGAGTACGATTACAGTGATATGAAAACAAAATAAATTCTCAAGCGTTCACAATGATCTCTCTCTCTCTCTCTCTCTCTCTCTCTCTCTCTCTCTCTCTCTCTCTCTCTCTCTCTCTCTCTCTCTCTCTCTCTCTCTCTCTCTCTCTCTCTCTCTCTCTCTGTAGTTCCAGTGCTACCATCCTAGATGTCCCCTTGTATAGTGGATGATCGTTTTGGTAAGATACTTATCACATCACCCCCTTCCCTTTCTTTTGAGGTTGAGTTAAGGAGGTAATAGGTTGTTGGAGCACTATTCAGAAGGATCATTCAGCTATTAAGGCGGCATGTCTGGCTGATACAATGCATTTAGTGCAGACGAGGCAGTGGCTTCACAAGAAAGCTTCTTCCAAATCTTGTTTGGGCCAATTACGATTCCTTTTACCAGACATTGTCCTAACCACAACCTAACAATCTCCAATCTTCTACTTGAGCCCTAGAACTTTTCCCCTTCCTCGGATTCTTACTCTCCTTAGATTACTTGGTTTTGGGCCTAGACCCCCTCTATGAGTGTTCCTATGGGCCATCTTTGGCTCCAATCCAGGCCTAATATTCCTCTAGCTCATCTTGGCCCACACAAAAATAATACTTAATTAGTTGAATTATTAGAAAAAAATAAACAAAATTAGATGCATGTTAAAATTCATGCCTAGGTTTAATACTACTTATAATCATCATCATTCTAATTTTTTATAAGATAGAATGTATGGCAATTTTTGTTGAGTAGATGTATGTTTAATTTTTTATTTTTTTATTTTTTATAATAGTTAATTAATATAGGACTCTTAATATTTCACACTCATTAACTCACTTGGCACAAAAATTGAAAAGCTTAAGTAGACGCATAGTACAAAATTAACCTATAGTTGAAATCTAATTTGGAATCTAATTAAATTTTCTTTGAGCTTTGACTTAAATCTATGAGGTGATTTTTTTGAGTAGATATATGATTGGTTTTTTCTTTTTATGTAATTTATAATTAATTAATATTGGACTTTTAGTATTTCTTAAGTAGACATTTGGCATAAAATTAGCTTAGAGTTGAATTCTAATTTGAAATCTAAATGAATTTTCTTTTAACTTTAGCTTTATATATATCACCCTTGCTTTCCCTAGAGAATTCATTTAAAATTCATTTATATAAAATACAAATTCTAGTATAGCTAACCAAAAAAAAAAAAAAAAAATACATAAACACAAAGGAGTCTCTAGTCTACCATTTGAAAATTTAACTAAAACAAACACACAAGTTTCACTTCAACAAAATAGTAACATCCCAAAACAAAGACAAGAATTACAAATTCCTTTTTGGCAGCTAATCTGACAAAGATTAAAGCAATATTAGAAATTCACAAATCTTGAAATTTTATTTCATAATCTAATATCTTGAAAAATAATCTAATAAATGTGTTTAATTTCAAATGCATGGTGATTAGCACTCAGTTTCATTTTGGAAATATACATCAAAGTTTGATTATTTACTTATTTATAGATGGTCTCTTTTATGAATATTATGTCATTATTAAGCAACACCCTCCAAGGAACATCATCTTTTATTTTAGAAAACTTTTTTTTTTTGGCTATAGTTGTTAAAAAAATAGATCTAGGTATCCATAATATTAAGGTCATGTGTTTTGGTATTGTCAAACCATGCCAAATTATGTGTCTTTTATTGAGTTTTAATGTGTCCTAAAGTTGTAATTGAAGATCAAGTTAAAGACGCAAAGTTTTCTAAAAAAAAGCTCAAAAAAGCACATGTTCAACACATTTTCAGCATGTACCTCGATACCTCTCAATACTTGTCTCAATACCTCCTTGATACCTCTCAATCTATCGAGAAACCTTCTACCTTCTTGAGACCTTCTCGACACATCAAGCATTGTGGATTAGCAAAAATCAGCAACACAAAAAACTTCATAACTTATTTGTTTGAAATCCGAATTGAGATCTGTTTGAACAGTTATTTAAAGGATATTATGAGCCATCTATTAGAAGGCTTTTTAGAGAGAGAAACACTCTTTTTATATGGCTAGGGTTTTTGTAACTAAGTTTTCTCTATTTCACTATACCTAAGAGTTTCAAAGTAAATCTGAAGATCTATTGTTGAAAAAGTTGAAGCCATAGCAACCACAACAGACTTACTACTGTGGAGAAAACCTTCAAGAGGTTCTTGAATTCAATTGGAGGTTCCAATTGTGATTGTGAGTGGAGCGTTCATATATTGGAGAGTTCAAAGGTTTTGAAGTCATAGAAAGTTTTTACTATAAGTTCATCTACTGGAATTGTAGAGTCTAGGGATAAAGATTTTGTAATAGATCTTAAACTTCCATTTACTATAGTGAATTACTTTTTGGAACGTTTGCCCCTAAATTTTTTACTTTGAAACTAATTTGTTTTATTGGTTTTCCTAAGTCATCATATCTTGTCTTATTTAATATTCCGTTGTGCATGATATTGGCATGATATTAATGTTTGTTTGTTTAACCAAAAGCTATTCATAATAGATCTAATTAACAACTTAGTTTTAAAACTTGTTAATTCTGTCAACCGAGGTCTAAATTTCCCAACACATAATTTATGTCAATTTCATTAAGATACTTCGATTTCACCCTTTTCACACTTGTGAATGTTTCTCATACACTTTGTCATTCAATATCCAAAAATTTTTACTTCTTGCATTATTCAAGTAAGAATAAAGCCTCAATTATTCATCTTTCAAATCTCAAGCAAACAACCAAATAAAAGTTTCAATTGCTTTCTTGAGGCCATTGTATTCAAATGACATTAAATAAATAAATAAAATTTAATTTGAATGACGTTCAAATGTATATATTTGAATGGCGTTTTTTTAAAAACATTAAATAATTTTTTTTTAATAAAAATAATGGCTTGGCACTAACATTATAATTTTCAATTGAGTTTGAGTTATGCACTATAAAACCCAAAACAAACAAGTGAATTGACCTGGTCTTAATTTAATTTTTATTAAAAATAAAAGTTTTAAATAATGGGTCGAGTTATAGGTCAACCAGGTTGGGTCTGGTTGACTCGTAAAAATGGGTTAAGTCACAACTAAACCATTTTTTTACACCAAAATATAGAGTTTAGATGGATTATTGAGTCAGGTCCAATTATGCCAGGTTTATTATTAGTGTCCAACCTAACCCTTTTCTCCACGTTGGTCCAAATCATGTTGTTAAGCCCTAAAAACAGTGTAGTTCAAGTTTTTATCATTTTTTTTTCTCAAAAAAAAAAAAAAAGTTTTTATCATTTTTTTGAAATTAAAAGAAAAAAGGCAATAAAAACATTTTTGGTCTATTTTTAATTTGGTTATCAAGTTTACACAAGTTTCATTTTGGTCCTTATATTTTTAAACTTCTTGTCATTTTAGTCCCTATCTTTATCTAACTTATGGAAAATGCCTACATGGCTAATATACTAAACTGCTACTTAAAAGTATTGTTTTTCATTAATGAGATGATGGTAGGGACCAAAGAATCATAGGATTTTCTTCAAAATATTATTTTCCAAACAATCGTTGGATTTTCTTTCAAAATGATTTTCCGAATGAATTTGGTATATACTCTTGAGAATTCTTTTCTTAAACACATGGAATTTTTCCATTTTAGAAAATTTTTTACAAAGCCCTTTAAAAAAAATTATTTTTTCTTGAATAATATATAGAATTTTAATTTTTCATTGAAAATTTACTTTTCCAAAAAACTCATGAGAATTTGTATTCTTCAAAAATGGCTTTCCAAAATCTCATGATATCACATTTATGGAAAATATATTTTCTAGAATATCTATTGTGGGGGCCTGTCAATCAACAGACCCATTAAGGTCAGGATCGTTGGGCCTGTGGCCCATCCGAGGATGCATATCCGTCCGAGGAGGTCATGTCAGGTCACAAGGCAATTGCCTAAGGGGAGTGGTAATCAATATCACGAAGGTAGAGTTCTGTATCCGTCCGAGGACGCCATACTCCTCGGCAATATGCGTCCGAAGACGATCAGGACGCGGTCTTGTCGCAACCAGACCTCAGAACTATGTCACCACTAAAGATAGAATAACCGACCAAGGGTAAAAGAGATAAGGCAAACAAATATCTTTAACTACAGCTGCCTCCGCATTAATGACCTCTCAACCAACTCTCTGGCCGCATTAATGTGGAGGTGATACCTGAACAGTAAGGAGGCAACCTTACAGCTGCCTATAGAAAGTTCCAGGAGACGCTAGATGGGACAGAAAGAAATCCTCCAAACCTAACCTACACGTGTGCGGTGAGGATGGAACACAAAGGGTGGTATATAAACTGAAAGAAGAACATGCAAGAGGGGGATAAAAAATAAAATAAAAATAAAAATAAAAATAAAAAAGAGAAAAGAAAAGAAAGACACAGAAAAGGAAGAAGAACAAAAAGAAAGAAAAAGAACTGTATCGATCACCAAAGAAAACGGCCGTTATGCCAACTCTGGGTCTTCAATATATGTGAGAGTGAATCTTTTTATACAAAAGTTAACCTAGTTCTTTAGACCCACGCTCTACAAATCATATTGTTTGGGTCTATTTACGTGCGAACCCATTATCGTGTTGGGTCGTTACGAATCGTGTCCTTACAATTGGCGTCGTCTGTGGGAAGAGCTTGTGTTAGCTTAAAGGACTTCCGGTGCAACGTTTCTGATGGAGAAAGTGGGTCCACATCACCCCGCGGCGGGACCGCATCAGGAGGATGTCAACCTGCACCAGGCAGAGTCAAGGGGCTCTCAGCATAATGGTCCTCGAAGGAGTCCCGAATGGAGAGAAGGCCATGAAGGGAGTGTACGTACAACTTATACAACCAGGAGCCACTCTCGGGGGAAGAGTCACGTCTCCCACGCGAAGCGTGATGGGAATCTACAACGTGAGATTGCAGATTTGAAGAGAGAGTTGCGCCATGCACGGCGGGAGCGTTCCCCACTTTGCTCCGAGCCATCATCTGAGGAGTCCGATGGAACTAGTTATAGGCAGAGATCGAGAACTCTGCCAATCAAGACTTTCTCCTATGAAGAGGAGCACCGCCATCGACGTAAGCGTAGAAGTCCAACTAGTAGGGGCTTGGGAAACGATGCCATGAACAAAGCCTTGAGTCAAATTTCCAAGTCGCCCTTTACGAGAAACATAGACGATGCGACTCATCCTCGGTGGTTCCATTAGCCTATGTTCTCTCTGTATGATGGCCATTCAGATCCGGCGGAACATGTAAGCTATTATAGCCAGAAGATGGCTATTTACTCCAGAAACGAGGCTTTGATGTGCAAAGTTTTTCCATCGAGTTTAGGTCCGACGACGATGAGGTGGGTCAACGGCTTAAAGACCAATTCTGTTGGGTCTTTCAAAACACTGACTCGGGCTTTTGGTGCTCGCTTTATTACATGTAGCAGGACTCCTCGGCCTTTGGGATCTTTACTGACTCTATCTATACGAGAGGGCGAGACTCTCAAGAATTACTCGGATAGGTACTGGGAAATGTTTAACGAAATAGAGGGAAAGAATGATCCTGTGGCTATAACCACTTTCAAAGCTGGTCTCCTAGTTGATCATGATTTGAGGAAATCCCTGACGGGTAAACCTGTCACCAGTGTGCGCCAATTGATGGACAGAATAGATAAGTACAGAAGGGTAGAAGAAGATTAACTTCAGGGGAAAGGAAAGGTCAAGGTGATCCCTCAGGAGAGGAGAGATCTCAGGTCGGACCGTTATAATAACAGCCGACCACGAAGGGATTTTGGTGGGCAATCGGGTTCGGCGGATGCCTAGGTTGTTAATGCAGTATTTCGAGAGCTAATGCAGTAGGTTTTGGAGAAGATAAAGAACGAACCATTCTTCAAATGGCCGAACAAGATGGCGGGAGAGCCTAGGAAATGCAACCCAAGTTTGTACTACCATTATCATCAGGATCATGGGCACACGACGGATAACTGCAGGAATTTATGGAACCACTTGGAACAGTTGGTCCGTGAAGGGAAATTAAAGCAACTCTTGCATCACTCCAGTGGAAGGGCGAGCCAAGCAGGTTCAAAGGTGCATGGGGACGCTTCATCAAGGCTCCCCCTGGGTACGGTTAACGTTATCTTTGCGGCCCTGGGAAGAACTGGATCTTGCCCCTCTAGAGTATTATCGATGTCCCGATCCCTGGCCGAGGATCATTCCCGAGCATTGAAGAGGGCCAAGGTGCGTGTCCCCCTGATTCTAGGCTTTTCAGATGAGGACATGATTGGGACCATACAGCCCCATGAAGATGCTTTGGTGGTAACGCTGAGAATTGGCGGGTACGATGTCAGGAGAGTGATGGTTGATCAGGGTAGCGTTGTGGATGTGATGTATCTAGACTTGTACAAGGGGCTAGGTTTGAAGCCAGAGGACTTAACGACCTATAACTCTCCTTTAGTAAGTTTTGAGGGGAGGTTGGTCACTCCCAAAGGACTAATCAGGCTGCCCGTGCAGTTAGGTACGGATGTGGTGAAGGTGGACTTTATTGTCGTAGATGTTTTTTCTCCATACATGGCTATTATGGGCAAACCTTGGCTTCACACCCTTAAAGCGGTCTCGTCTACTCTACATCAGAAAGTGAAGTACCCATTCGGAGACCAAGTGTTGGAAATAGTAGGGAGTCAGGCGGCTGCTCGGTAATGCCTAGTAGCGGCTATACAGCATCGGCCAGAGGCAGAAACCTCGGCTACGGCCAACAATGACTTATAGCAATTAAAGTCCTCAGTATCAGGCTTAGACGTACCAGCTAATGGGGTAGAGTGTGAAGATTTGGAGAAGGTAGTTGTTGTTGATGATCCAGAAAAATTCTTCCAGGTTGGGGCCAAATTGCCTTTGAAAGAGAAAGCAAGTTTGCTGGAATTCCTCCGAGCCAATGTGGACGTTTTTGCATGGGACCCGTATGAAGCCCCAGGGGTGGACCCGAATTTCATTTGTCACCGACTCAACGTGAACCCTGCCATTATGCCCAAGAGACAACCTCCTCAGCGACCATCGAAGGAACATGCCGAGGTGGTTAGAAGCGAAGTTACTAAGCTCAAACAGGCTGGGGCTATCAAGGAAGTTTTTTACCCTCAGTGGTTGGCCAATACGGTGGTAGTAAAAAAGAAGACTGGAAAATGGCAGGTGTGCGTGGACTTCACGGATTTTAATAAGGCCTGCCCCAAGGATCCATTTCCTATGTCGAAGATCGACCAGTTGGTGGATGCAACTGTGGGTCACCCCAGGATGAGTTTCTTGGATGCCTTCTAAGGGTATCACTAAATACCGCTGGCCGTCGATGACCAGGAAAAGATTGCTTTTGTGATCCCGATTGGGAATTACCATTACAAGGTGATGCCCTTCGGCTTAAAAAACGCAGAATCTACCTACCAACGCATGATGACGAAAATGTTTGAACCGCAACTGGGTAGAAGTATTGAAGTTTATATCGATGATATCGTTGTGAAAAGTAAAGTGGTGTCCGAACACGTGGAGGGCCTCACGGGTATCTTCGGGATACTGAGAAAACACAAGTTGCGCTTGAATGCTTCGAAGTGCTCCTTTGGTGTAGGTTCCGGGAAATTCTTGGGGTACATGGTGACCCATAGAGGAATTGAGGTGAATTCAGACCAGATTAGGGCCATTAACGATTTGCAAGCACCTCGGAATCCAAAAGAAGTGCAAAAACTGACAGGAATGACTGATGCGTTGAATCGGTTCATCTCCAGGTCGGCTGAGAGGTGCCGTCCTTTTTTCCGCTTATTACATAAGTGGCAAGGATTTGAATGGATTGCGAAGTGTGCTGAAGCGTTCCAGTAGTTGAAAGAGTACTTGTCCAGGCCGCCTATCATGTCTAGCCTTGAGGTGGATGAGGTGTTGTATGCTTATTTGGCGGTAGCCCCTCATGCAGTTAGTTTCATCTTGATACGAGAAGACAATGGCGTCCAAAGGCCAGTTTATTATGTAAGTAAATCCCTCCATGAAGCTGAGGTGAGATATCTGTCATTAGAAAATGCCATACTGGCGGTGGTCCATGCAACACGTAAACTTCCGCACTATTTTCAAGCCCACACTGTGGTTATCTTGACCCAACTGCCTCTTAAGTCCATACTCAGAAGTGCTGACTACACCGGAAGAATTGCTAAGTGGAGCACGATTCTGGGTGCTTTTGATATCAAATACATGTCTCGCACCTCTATAAAAGGTCAAGTCCTTGCCGATCTGGTGGCTGAGTTCGCCGAGTGCCCAGAGGAAGTTAATATGAATCAAGATCACATGGATGAAAAATCGGTTGGCCTAATATCCACACAAGGAGAGTCTTTTTGGAAAGTGTACATGGATGGGGTCACAAACCAATGGGGAGCAGGATTGGGATTGGTGTTGATATCCCCCGAAGAGGTCATCATCGAAAAGTCGTTAAGACTGGGGTTCTCGGCTACTAACAATGAATCAGAATACGAAGCTTTGATGATGGGAATGAGTATGGTCCATAAAATGGGTGGAAAGGCAGTGAAGTTATTCTCAGACTCGAGATTGGTAGTCGGCCAAGTCAGAGGAGAGTTGAAGGCCCGAGACCCAAGGATGCAAGGGTATCTGGACCGGGTTAAGCGTCTACAAACGAAGTTTGAGTCTTTTGACTTGTTGCATATTCCTTGAGGTGAAAATACCCACGCTGATTCCTTGGCGACCTTTGCCACCTCCTCAATATGAAATTTTCCTCGGATGATTATCGTCGAAGACTTATGTACCCCCACCTCACCAGAAAATGAGGTTTGCCAAATCAGTCAAACCAATCCGTCGTCAAGCTGGATGGATCCTATATTAAAATTTCTTGAAAGTGACATATTGCCCGAAGATAAGGTAGAAGCTGAGAAAATACGAAGGAGAGCTCCTCGGTATTGGTTATCTGAGGATAAAAAGTTATACAAACGGTCATTCTCTGGGCCATACCTGCTTTGTGTGCCTCCTGAGACAGCAAAGTCAATCCTGGAAGAATTACATGAGGGTATTTATGGAAGCCATACAAGAGGAAGGTCTCTATCATGTCAAGCCCTCACACAAGGATATTGGTGGCCAAATATGTGGAAGGAAGCGCAGGAGTACGTTAAGAAATGCGATCAATGTCAAAGGTATGCTCCATATATCCACCAGCCGGGAGGAGTTCTTAACCCTCTCTCTAGCCCTTGGCCTTTTGCCCAGTGGGGGCTGGATATTGTCGGCCATTTTCCTAAAACCATAGGAAACAAGAAGTACCTGCTGGTCGGCACAGACTACTTCACTAAATGGGTTGAAGCTGAGCCCTTGGTGAACATCAGGGACGTAGATGTGAAGAAGTTTGTTTGGAGGAACATTGTTACACGATTTAGAGTTCCCAGCACTCTTGTCTCAGATAATGGACTCCAATTTGATAGCAATGCCTTCAGGAAATATTGTTCAGAACTGGGAATAAGAAACAGATATTCCACTCCGGCTTATCCATAAGGCAATGGGCAGGCTGAATCTGTTAACAAAGTAGTAGTCAATAGGCTTAAGAAGAGACTAGATGACGTGAAAGGAAAGTGGGTGGAGGAATTGCCACATGTACTTTGGACGTATCGGACAACACCCCGACGTTCAACGGGGGAAACTCCCTTTTCCATGACTTATGGGGCCGAAGCTGTCATTCCCCTGGAAACTGGATTCCCAACGTTAAGGACCAGTACATTCTCTTCGGATAATAATAATGCGATGTTGGAGAAAAGTTTGGACCTGATTGAAGAACGAAGGGAGAGCGCGATGGTTCAACTAGCTTACTACCAACATAAACTCAAGCAGGGCTATGATAGCAATGTGAGGATGAGGTCGTTAGCCATAGGAGATCTGGTGCTGAGGAAAGTCCTGGAGGCCACTAAGAATCCCAATTGGGGAAAACTGGGGCCTAATTGGGAGGGGTCATATCGAATCACTTCTGTAGCGGGAATAGGAGCCTATTATCTGGAAGATCTAGATGAAAAAGCTATACTTCATCCTTGGAATGTAAATAATCTCAAAAGGTATTATTATTAATAAAAGTGTTTCAATTCAAATATTCCTTTTAATTTACATCATCCATACATTTTGTACTCATGCGTCCTATGATTTATGTTGAAATGTTAAACAAAAACCAAGTTATGCCAGGTCCTCGGATCACAAACTTAGTGGAAATTAACATCCTATAGTGTATATTGAAATGTTAAACAGAAACTAAGTTATGCCAGGTCCTCGGATCGCAAACTTAGTGGAAATTAACGTCCTATGATGCATATTGAAATGTTAAACAGAAACTAAGCTATGCCAGGTCTTCGGATCGCAAACTTAGTGGAAATTAACGTCCTATGATTTATGTTGAAATATTAAACAGAAATCAAGTTATGCCAGGTCCTTGGATCGCAAATTTAGTGGAAATTAACATCCTATAGTGTATATTGAAATGTTGAATAGAAACTAAGTTATGCCAGATCCTCGGATTGCAAACTTAGTGGAAATTAACGTCCTATGATGCATATTGAAATGTTAAACAGAAACTAAGCTATGCCAGGTCCTCGGATCGCAAACTTAGTGGAAATTAACGTCCTATGATTTATGTTGAAATGTTAAACAGAAACCAAGTTATGCCAGGTCCTCGGATTGCAAACTTAGTGGAAATTAACATCCTATATTGTATATTGAAATGTTGAATAGAAACTAAGTTATGCCAGGTCCTCGGACCACAAACTTGGTAGAAATTAACATCCTATAATGTATATTGAAATGTTGAACAGAAACTAAGTTATGCCAGGTCCTCAAACTGCAAACTTGGTAGAAATTAACGTCCTATGTTTAGTATTGAAGTATTGAACAGTAACAGAGTTGTGATAGATTTTCTAATCATAAACTTAACGGGAAGTAACGCTCTGTAACACTCATTGAGGAATCAGAGAGAGAGATCTTTGGACGCAAGTTGGCGTACAATCAAGGTACTGAAGGCATGACATTATTTAGTTTATGAGCTTTCGTAAAGAATTGCAATAGATTAAAAAGAGAATACGTACCTACCAAAAACGTCTCCCTAAGACCCTGTTATATTAATGTTTATTGCCTATTGCAAAATTGTCCCATACAAGCAAAAGGTAGTAGAAATGAACCCATCCAAAATTACAATGGCAAAGTGAACGAGTGCAAAAATAACATAAAACCGCAAGAGTGATAAGAAAATGAGCAAGGAAGTCCCCTACTAAGTGTTTAATTAAACTACAAAGCAAGTCCTACTTTTTCAATTTCAATTGGATCTTTGGGTTTTGGCCGGCGGGTATGTCTGCCTCCGAAGTGGTGACTCCCTCTTTAGCTTTACTAACGCTCCCAGTTGGTGAAACTGTGGAGTCCAAATCCTGTTGAAAGCCTTGAGAGGCCGTCTCTGCCTCTGAAGCGGCAGTGGTCTTGTCTGGGGAAGCTCCTAGAGGGGCAAGTCCCCTTTTAGCTAATTCTGGTTGGCTGAGGGGAGGAAAATTGTGGGGCAAAACCTCCTCGTTCAGATTAATAACTGAAAAAGGAGCATCAGCCTGGTGAGGTAGAAGAACTGAGGGGCGGATCGCCTCGGGATAGAATATGTTCTCTGGCTTACGTAACTCAGATAAGGCTTTAACCCCAACACGGTTAAGAGCCTTACTCCAAGTTCTTGCGCAGTAGATACGGCATACCTCCGGAACCTCGGCTCTCAAAGCCTTCTCAGTTTCAGCTATACCGACCTCATAACCTCTATGCTCGGCTTTGTTCATTGTCTGTTCGGCATCTATTTTTGCCTTCTCGACTTGCTCCTTGGACTTTTCCGCTTACTCCCTTAGCTTTTGAGTTTCCTCTATATGCTTCCTGAGAACTAGGACTTGCTCCTTAGTCTTCTTTAGTTCGACATTCACCTCATGCAGAAGTTTCCCTTGGTTCTCGGCCTGCTTTTGATAGCCTTCTAATGCCGACTCGGCGCTCTTGCAAGCTTGCTCTTCGACCTGTAACTTTTTCTTTGCATCGGCCAAGTTCTGTTCGAATTTGGACAAGGTCTGTACAGCCGTTGTCCGTCTTTTTCTCTCATCGTCTAGTTGATCGGAACAAGCGTTGAGCATCTCATCTAGCTTGAAAGTATTTTGGATGATCTGTAGGAAAAAGATTAACACTATAGTCGGTAAAAGGTGCATATTGGTGAGTAACGGTCGCAGAATGAGAAAGATAAAAGTTAGCTCCTTACCATGCCCAAATATTGTTTGTTGTCGAGGACAAGTTCATTCTTCCTCATGTTCTTTATTTCGGCCATATCTTTTGGGAGCAATAAAGCTTCCTCTATGGCCGAGGCTACATGACACCCTATGCCACCGTTAAAGTCCCTTATAGATGCGTCATCTCGCAGGGGCTCCCTACCGTGCATGGGTGCAGGCAACCATGCTTGGGGTTCAGGATGTTGGGAATCAGATCTCTCCTGGCCCCGTGTGGCTTGGTGCTTGGTTTTCTGCTGCTTTGCAGCTCGTTGGACATCCTCCTCTCGAGTTGGACGAGACTTATTCGTGTCTGCCACGTCCTTGCCCTTCTGTTCCCTGTGCCTTTTCTGCTCGGCAGTGTTAGGAATCGCTGGTTGTGGTGATGGCCGAGGAGGTTGGCAAGGAGCAGAAGGAGGAGACCTAGCTGGAAAAGATGAAGCCTGGGATGGTATTGTTTTTGTAGACGCACTTTTTCCCGGCTGACCTTCCATTAGCTTCAGCAGGCTTTTCTGGGGTTTTCTTTGTATCCCTATCTCATCAAGATCTTCCTCGGGACTTGTGGGTTGATCAAAAATCCTAAAATCGTCCGAGGACTCAGATACCGCTACAACCGATTCCTCGCCTTTCTCCTTTCTCTTTCTCCCTTTTATTTCCTTTTTCCTGAGGGGAGGTAAGGATGAAGAAGTTCCCGCCGAGATGCTGGCTACGAAAAGAGGCTCTGTGCGAGGTGTGTACTGAGGAAGTGGAATACCCTCTAGAACAATGAACCCTTCGTAGGCAACACTAATACGGTGAAGCCGAGGGCCACGTGCTCTAATCACGCACTTCGGCGCTTGAAAAGCAAAAGAGAGGGGGGTATAGCCGAGAATTAAGTGTGCTGCCCAGAGCTAACCGTCAGATTCATTCACGTATATTTCGGCCTTCAATAATTTATCCAGGCTCGCCTTATTGACTAACCTAAGATTGGGCTTTGTGTAGCGTCTATCTGCAAAACCGTTGAGTCAAGAGTGAAAATTGTAGGAGAAAAAAAAAATAATAAAGTAAAGTAAACGAAATGTGTTCGCAGATTAAATAGTATAGATCTATGACTACGCGCCTACCTGGTGCTCTCTCTACGGTCGGGCAAGGAAAACCATCGTGCCATTCCCTAGAGAGAATAAGGAAATCCTCCTTTAGGTTCTTGTTTGAAGTAGGAAGGCACTGAATAAGCCTTACCTCAGGATATCTCGACTTGAGATAATATCCCTGGCCGGTTAAGTGATGGAGGTTGTACACCCAATTCACATCATGATGGGTTAGCTTTAAGTCCATTCTCTTGTTTAGGGCGTCTATACTTCCCAGGACCCTAAACATATTTGGAGCACATTGGGTGGGGGATAGCCTAAAGAAATTGAGGTAACTCCTAGTGATACTACCCATGGGGATAGTCATCCCGCCCTCTATAAAGGCAATCATGGGAATAACTACTTCCCCAGTTTGTCTGGCATCAACCCATTCCCCTTGGGCTGCGTACCTCATCCCTACCGTTGGGGGGATTTTATACTTAAGCGAAAGTTTCTAATACCTTCCTCGGATTCGACAAGACATCGAAATAGATTCTTTTGTTTCCCCATTTTTCTAAAGGATTTAGCAGAAAAGACTGTTGGGTTTGAAATAAAAGTGGAAAAAACTTCGAGAGGACTTACAGATTCAAAGGAATGACCTCAGACAAAGTACGATTATTTGTAGTCGCTAGGAAAATAACGAAAATAGAGAAAGGCAGGTTCAATGTATGAACTTTGGAACCACGTAATCATCGAAGGTAAAGTACAGGGTTAATTCGAGAATGCCTTTACAGTCATATGAGGATTGTGAGCGGTAAAGTTCCTGCTCACAAAACAAGGGAGGCCTTCTGCCATTAGATTTAAATCTCACTGTCGAACGTGAGAGACAAGGGAGTTGCCAAAATTTAATGCTGCCGAAATCGGGTTGCTGAAGCGTCAGGGGCGTGCCCCAAAACACGCATAGGTACGGGCTTATGACGTCAAAATCCACCTTCTCTCCCGAGGAGTCAAAAAGTAGGATTTTTAGGGGCTATTGTGGGGGCTTGTGGCCCATCCGAGGATGCATATCTGTCCGAGGAGGCCATGTCAGGTCACAAGGCAATTGCCGAAGGGGGGTGGTAATCAATATCACGAGGGTAGAGTTCTGTATCTGTCCGAGGACGTCATACTCCTCGGCAATATGTGTCCGAGGACAACCAGGATACGGTCTTGTCGCAACCAGACCTCAGAACTATGTCACCATTAAAGATAGAATAACCGACCAAGGGTAAAAGAGATAAGACAAATAAATATCTATAACTACAGCTGCCTCCGCATTAATGGCCTTTCAACCAACTCTTTGGCCGCATTAATGTGGAGGTGATACCTGAACAGTAAGGAGGCAGCCTTACAGCTACCCATAGGAAGTTCGAGGAGACGTTAGATGGGATAGAAAGAAATCCTTCGAACTCAACCTACACGTGTGCGGTGAGGATGGAGCACAAAGGGTGATATATAAACTGAAAGAAGAACATGCAAGAGGGGGATAAAAAAAAAAAAAAAAAGAAAAAAAAGAAAAAAGAAAGACACAGAAAAGGAAGAAGAACAAAAAGAGAGAAAAAGAACTGTATCGATCACCAAAGAAAACGGTCGTTATGCCAACTCTAGGTCTTCAATATACGTGAGAGTGAATCTTTTTATACAAAAGTTAACCTAGTTCTTTACACCCACGCTCTACAAATCATATTGTTTGGGCCTATTTACGTGCGAACCCATTATCGTGTTGGGTCGTTACGAATCGTGTCTTTACATCTATATAATATTCATTTTTCAAAATGAATCCTAAAAATGGGGTTTCTTCCAAAAATCCAAAAACAAATTTTTATTTTTTTTAAATAAAAGAAGTATTTTCAAAAATTCCAAAAAAGTGCATATTCATAATTTAGATTACTTAAACTTATACAAAGATATATAAAAGAGACTCACTTATTTACACCCATTACCCTATGTGTCACACATTGCACACGTCATTACAAGATGAGATGCCACGGCCCCTGAAATTTGGCAGTTGACAATGTTAATGGTGATCTAATGTGAAATTGATATTACACTAATCACAATTTTCTACTTTAATAAAATTTTAAATACACACACACATATTAGTGGCTCTACTTGTAAGTGAAGGTGTTCACGTGACTACCAAATATTATGAACAACAACAAATGAACTAAACATTCGATAAAAATGCCAAGAAAGATACTATGGTCGTGAGTTCTCCTTGATAGCACTGACAACTCTATTTACCTTAGCTTTGGAGTCGTAGTTGTAAGCGACTAGATTTCTAGTTTGAAATAAATCAAACAAGCAAAATAGTTTCACAATAAATCAAACAAGTAAAATAGTTTCACAAATACGAATTTGTATTGATGATTGTGTGGTACAATTCTCTGAAATTACAAAAGAGTGATCCTCTGATTCAATCTCCTTACAAGACTTATTGATTGGATTTGTGGTAATGTGGTTTTGACTTGAACACAAAATATCCTTCGATTTGGTTAAGGGATGGATCAAAGATTGCTGAAACGGAATTACAATGAATCCTGGTTATGAGCTTGTTAGAAATCCTTTGTTCTTCACATTCTTCGTGTTCTTCGTGTGTTCTTCATCTTCGAAGGTTTGTGGTGAAAGTTCTTCGAGGCTTTAGAAGCTTGGATTCGTAGAGCTTTACTGATTTGTGATTTGTTGATGTTTTCGAACACTTGGAGCTTGATTCCTGCAAACTTTAGGATCTAGGCAGATGATTTGGATGATTTTGCTTCGAATGTTCTCCGATTTTGGGGTTGAAGTTCTTGAAGGCTTTGAGGCTTGATTTTTGCAGAACTTTTTCACTTCTGAATCTTGGTCCCCTTAAATGTCTTAGGAAGGCTTCTATTTATAGGAGTTTGGAGGTGGGTGAACAACACGTGGCGGAGTCTGATTGGTGACACAGGTCATGGCCTGATTGGTCCGCTTATGTCATCGCTTACACGTGCTGGACTGCTTGTGTCATCACTTACATGTGCTGGATTGATTAAGTCATCACTTACACGTGCGAGGCTGGTTGTGTCATCGCTTACACGTACGCTGATGCGTGATTGGTTTTTGCATGACACTTGGCAAATTTTCGTTGGCTTCTGAATAGTGATAGCAAAACCTAGTAGCAATACGTGGTGCTTTGTAATTGGCTGAATTTTGTGGACTTGGTAATGTGACGTGTTAGCTTGTGATAGGTCGGGATTTTTCCCTCTCTACAGTAGTACCTCTGCTCTTCTCAACAGCTTGGCTCATAGTTGTAGCATATATTATTCATTGCCTTCTCTCTCTCTCTCTCTCTCTCTCTCTCTCTCTCTCTCTCTCATATTTTGGACCCTCTCTTACTTTATTAGTCTCATATCACCATTCTCAATTCTCATTATACTTTTCATCAATTCCTTTTTACTTTTTCATTTTAATAGTATAAAAAAATTGTAAAATTTGATATATTTGCTTTTTTTTTATTATTATTATTTGAATTATGTGATGTTGATATATTCAATTTTTTTAATATGATATTGCATGATTTAAATTTCTTAATTACCACTTTAAGAAATATTTCTAGAACTACCACAGTATATATATGAAATTTTTTGTATCTATAGCATTGTTGTAAATTATAAATTAAGATCATCATGATGTACACCTATAGTGTCATTAAGCACTTTTACATAAGACGCAAGGACGGAACTAGGATTTGAACCTGGGGGGGGGGGGGCAAAGCTTAAAAAAAAAATTTATTTTATTTTTATTTTTTTTATGAAAATAAAAACTAACACCTATTTCATATTCAACAAAATACTATATATTTCGTAGTTCTATACACCAACTAAAAAAAAAGTTTCATTATTTCCATATTTCGTAGTTTTATACATCAACTAAAAAAAGGGACTTCTCAACCCAAAAAAAAAAAAAAAAAAAAATCTAAAACCAAAATAATCACAAACAGACAAGCACAAGTTTATATATATTGCTAATATTAGCCACATCACACAAAGTGACAAAGACAAAATTCACAAGTTCATATATATATATATATATATATATTACTAATATTAGCCACATCACACAAAGTGACAAAGACAAATTTTTTGATAAAACCAAAACAATCAGACCAAAGACTTGGTCAATTGGTCTCACAAAAAAGTCACTTATGACTTACCAAAAACTAGTTTTCACAGTTAACAATACTCACAAATGACAGAACAGTGACAACCAAAGACTACTCTCACAAATTCACTATCACAATTCAATACTAACATCCTACTGTCATGGTCCCACTTTATTTCTTTATAGATAAAACCAAAAAAAAGGTTACACCGAAACCGCTCCACACAATCACAAAAAGCCACAAACAATTACACAGTAGTAAATACAAAGCCACAAACACAAACTAGTCTACGGTCCAGTGGTCCACACATGACATAACACACCAGTGACCAGTCCATGGAAAGCCACAGCTCACAAATACTGGAATACAATAGTGAAAACATAACGCATTCACCACAGTTCATAAAAAACGCAGAGCAAGAGGGCTAACCAGCTAAGGCAATGGCGCAAAGCAATATAGCAAAGACAAAAAAACAAAAATATGAACTTGAGAGAGGAGAGAAATTTCTTAGATTTACCGTGTGTGACTATGGTCAAGGATCTGAGGAGCGGAGGAGTAGTAGCAGCAGCCAGTAGCAACAGTCCAGATCTGATCTGAGGAAAAGAATAGCAGCAGTGATGGAGGAGGAGTTGATGCTTGATGAGATTGAGTGGAGAAAGAGTAAGGTTAGGGTAAAAATTTGAGAATTGTAATTTAGGTTTTCAGTTCATATTGATTTTTTATTTTGTAGTTTTTAGTTTGTCGGTTATTATTATTATTATTTTTTTGTATGAGAGTTTGTCGGTGATCTTTCAGATTGATTTGTATTAATCGTATACCAATTTTATTTTATTTTAATTTGGGGGCTATTAGGACAAAAATTTAATATACTAGCTTGCTTTTTTTCGTCCGTCCTTGATAAGACGTGACGTAAAATGTCAGCTAAATAATGCGTTGTGGAATAACCATTATATTAAGGGTTTAATTGAGTGGTAGGATTAGTGCTTTTATCCAACAATTGGACACTAAACATGTTCGCAAGGTGAGACCGTAGGTACGCGCACTAAACATGTTCGCAAGGCATTCAGCAAAAAAAGACATATTCACTAGGCACTTTCAAATTTCACTGGTTGAAAGTGGAGTCCATGTGGGAATTAAAAAAAAAAAAAAATTATAATTTGCATTGAGTCTCTCCAATTTTATAAAAATGTAGATGGTTCTTAGGAGGATGCAAATTCAAGCAAGATGGGAGAGCAAAGAGAGGGTATGAGAGACGGAATAGGAAACATCGAGCAAGAGAAGTTGTCTGAAAAGTTGAAACCATATATCTATTGCATATTCGCTAATGTTTGCCTTGCAGGATTCAACATAATATCCAAGATCTATCTAAACAAAGGCATGAGTCTTTATGTGCTTGTTACATATGGACAAGCTATTGGAGCTTTAACTACTGCTCCTCTTGCATTTCTCTTTGAAAGGTTGTATACCCTTTTATCTTTTAGTGTCTTCTTTTATCTTGTTGCACTTCATAATGTGATTATGACTAACAAGGATAGGGGAGAAAAGATAAAAACAAAGAAAAATTGTATTTCACAAGTTATTTCTTTTTATAATTCCATAACAATGTTTTAGATGAGAAAATGGACATGAACATAAATATTGCATCATCAAAAAAAAAAAAAAAAAAAAATTACTTAATATGATATGAGTACTCATCACAATGTTTTAGATGAGTATTCTTCATATTTGCTTTTTAAACATAGTCTAAATATGATATGAAATTTATCAAATAATTTTAAAAAATCTTGATATAAGTACTGTGGGAGGGTTTCTTGTCTCAACCCCCAATTAGTAGGTATTGTCCGCTTTGGCTATGCCTCACGGTTTTGCTCAATCCCACATCAGAGAGAGACGCCTTCCACATGTGCCTTATAAGCTTAAGTCCAAGACACGTGTACCACTATTACACATGGGAGGCGTCTCTCCCCGATGTGGGATTGAGCAAAACCATGAGGCATAGCCAAAGCAGACAATACCTACTAATTGGGAGGCTGAGACAAGAAACCCTTCCACGTTAAAAGGCACCTTTCTTAATGAAATCATAGTATAAGAGAAATTAAATCCTCTAGATGATTAACTATTGAATATTCCTTGCAGGAAAAATGACTGCAAAATTAGCTTACCAATCGTGCGAAATCTCTTCTTCTTGGGTCTACTAGGGTGAGTAAAGCGTTTGCCAAATACACAAAGTCATTTCCTTATAATATTATCAAATGAGCATAACAAAAGTTTTGATTAGTTGCTAAATTTATTTATTTAGTTATTATTTTTTATTTTGTTTTAAGAGGTGTGTTAGGGAGGGCACTTTATTATGCCGGACTAGAAATAACTTCACCAGCTTTTGCATCTGCCTTGTGCAACCTAATTCCATCAATGACCTTTATCTTAGCAGTTTTGTTCAGGTATGTATGAATAAATCAAAATCTATCCTTTGAGTATTCTGATTCTTATTTCATATTTAATTCTTTATATATATATATATATATATATCCCTTCAGTGAGATATGCTGTGTATCACTTTCATGTTCAATCCTAAATTGAAAAAAAGGTTTAAAAGAAAAAGAAGAAGAAAAAAAATGGTAAATTGCAAATTACATTCTTAAAGTTTAGGGGTGTTTGGATTTTACACCATGAAGATTTAGAATTTTAGATTTTACCATTTTACACCCTAACGTTTTAGAATTTAGATTTTACTCTTTAAAGTCTTGGAGGTATTTAGATTTTATACCCTAAAGTTTCAAAATTTGAGTGTTTTAAGATGTAAAATCTAAATATTCCAGACTTTGAGTAAAATAAAAATTCTAAAACATTAAGATATAAAATCCAAATACTTCCAAATTTTAGGAGGTAAATTCCAAAATATGAAATTGCAGGGTGTAAAATCTAAACACTTCCAAACTTTAGGAGTGTAATTTATAATTTACTAAAAAAAAAAAAAAAAAAAAAAGAAGAAGGAAGAACTGATCATTTCTTTTTGAGAGGAGAGGTACCAATTTTCTATCTTCAATAGAATCTTTAATATTGTGATTGGAAGATGTTTTATGGAAAGTTATAATTTAGTTCTTATTTTTTTATTTTTATTTTTTATTTTTTTTGCGGTGTTTAAAAATAAAGGTGATTCAAAAATTATGGAGATCGAAGTTTTAATTTGTTATTTTGAAGCATCTAAATTTCAAATTCGAATATTATAACTTGCAAGAGAATCTGCCATTTACCAATATTATCTATAATTATTATTCTTTATACTTTATCATCACTACCCCTCTACTACAGCGCCATTGCTATTATTGTTACCACTACCGTTGTCTTTGTCCACAACGTACACCATCACTCTCGTTGCCATTGTTTACTATATTGTCGTTGTTGCCATCGATGTTTTCACTACCCTTGTCACCGTCACAACCACCACCAAAAACGTCCTGATAACATACAATATTACCACCACCGTTACTATGTCACATAAATTCTCATTAATTATTCTTTTTTGTATCCATATTTATGCATCAAGCCCACCTCTCCCCCACTATTTACCTATCTAAAAGAAAAAAAATCTAATTAATTTAAATCATCACAATCTTGGTCCAAATACAAGGTAAGCAATTAAGATTCTTTTTTCTTTTTTTTTTTTGAGATAAACGGTAGAAAATTTTAATGATAATAGGAAACCAGTATACAGAAGCCCAAGTAAGACACCTTGCCACCTTGGACTAAGGGGCACCACCAACGCCTGTAGTGGTCCCAGGAAGCCATAAGAAAGACATCTAAATCAGACTAAATTGTGGGCTATCATAAGCCGTTGGTACTCTTCAAACACGCCACTACCACTCTCGAGAATTGTCTTCGGATGGGTTTGAACTTGCTCAAAATAAAACCTGTTTCTTGCATTCCAAATCGCCCAAGCTGTAACAGCCCATCTTTCTAATTCCGGTTAGCTCAATTTCTGTTGCATCTGGTTGAACAGAGGAAGAAATCACATACCTCATTGCTGCACTTCCGTGTTCTCCCTTTGAATAACGCCCAGACATTCCTTGCAAAAGGGCAAGTCCACAACATGTGACTAGCCGTTTTAGGTTCTTGATTAACACAACACACAGATGGGTTCCACCTGCACACGTCGTCGGTGTAGATTGTCGCGGGTAGGTAGACAATTTGAACATGCCCTTTAAATGAACGTGCGAACTTTTGGGGGCACATTCAAGGTCCACATCTTGTTCCAAACAGACCCATGAGCCCGAGCTGCTGAGTGTTCTATTCTAGATTGGTTCTTCAATCGTAAAACCAAGTGGTAGGCCGTTCTGACCGAGAACTGCTAAGATTTATTCTCCTTCCACACTAAGGTGTCCTGGGAGTTGGGGTTGTTGAGTGGTGTAGCCAAAATCTCAACTTGAGCGCAATGAGCAAAGGTTGAGAAGATTTTTCCTCGGTTCCATTGTCCTAGGAAGCACGGATGCGGCACCAGAGGAGTCGCACCTGCGTCCGATGCGGCGCGACAAGGTGACGTGCAAGGGACGCCGCTACCCACGTGTCGGTGCCGCATCGGGCTGCGTCCTGCCACGTTTTTTTTTTTTTTTTTTTTTTTTTTTTTTTTTTTTTTTTTTTTTTCACAACTCGCGCTGACGCAACTCAGACTTGGGCTGATTCATGCCAACTCAGGCCGTATCGGGCGAATCTGCCGAAATGGCTGATTCAGGCCGAAACGGCCGATTTAGGATGTAGCGTTTTGACCGTTTGAACTTAATAACAAACCCAAAACTATCTCAGTTCTCAAAATGCACTTAAGCAACATTCTTCACTTCAATCTTTAGCTCTCTCTCACTCTCTGTGCTCCGTCTCCCCTCTCGGCTCTCTGCTCTCCGTTTCCCCTCTCTCACAGACGCACTCAAGCTCACCTCATTCTGGTTTCCTGAAGAACAATCCCAGCTCATCGCAGACAACGCAGAATCGTAGATTAGGCTTCTTCTTCTCTGTTTCCTATTTACTCTTTTGTTCTTTGTTTTTAAGTCTTCTGACTTTCATCTGCTGCACTTAGTTTATCTGCTTTGTTTCTCTTTTATCTTTCTTTTTAGTTTTGTGAGCTTAGTCAGTAGTCACGTGACAATGCACTTTTTTTTTTTTTTTCATTATATAGGCACATACTATATTACTGTTTTAAACTTTTAATATTCAAAAAAGTGATAGTTTTAGAGCATTCACAGCAGTGGAGGCATATTGCTATATTGCTAAAATTTAGCTCCACATATCCAAAAGACACGCTGCAGCAGTGGAGGTATAAGGGAAAAATTTGGATGTTCCGCTACAGTACACATCTATATATGGATGTGTACTGTAGCTGATAGCAAAAAAAAAAAAAATGAATTTTTTATTCGACCGGTTAATAAAATAATAGGCATTCACGCTCATCTCTCATCTTCCTCAGTCTCTCTCTCAGTCACTCTCTCATCTTCCCAGCCTTTTTTTTTTTTTTGCTGAATATCTCCCCAGTCGATCTCTCATCTCTCTCTCTCTCTCAAGTAAACTTCTCTTCCACCGTCGATTGCCTCACGCCGCCGATCGCCTCACGCCTCACGCCGCCGATCACTTTCTCATCAAGTCGCCGGTCTGAAGCTCATCGAAGCTCGCCGACGTTGTGTCGCCTCACGCCGCCGATCACTTTCTCATCAAGTCGCCGGTCTGAAGCTCGTCGACGTTGTGTCGCCTCACGCCTCACGCCTCACGCCGCCGATCACTTTCTCATCAAGTCGCCGGTCTGAAGCTCATCGAAGCTCGCCGACGTTGTGTCGCCGATCGCCTCATCTCACGCCGCCGATCGCCTCATCTCACGCCGCCGATCGCTTGCTCATCAAGCCGCCGGTTTGAAACCCATGGAGCTCGCCGACGTGCTGCTTGTTTGTGATTTGTGATTTTTTATTTTGTTTGTGATTGGTGAATTTGTTTGGTCTGGTAGAGGAAAAAGATTGGAGTTATCAGTTTTTTTTTTTTTTTTTTTTTTTTTTTTTTTTTTTTTTTTTTTTTTTTTCTACTGTGGACTGGTGGTAGTGGTGGTGGTGGCGGTGGCGGTGGCGGCGGTGGTGACTGTGGCTGATTGTAGAAGTGGTTGTGGTTGGTGTTGTGAAAATTTTTTGAGTGATGGGATATATTATTTTATTGTAGTGGTTATATTATTTTATTGTGGTGTTTATATTATTTTATTGTATTAAAAGCTAAAATAGATCCACTGCTGTGGTATGTGTATAGGTAAAATAGATAAAGTAACTTTTGGTGGAGCTAAATTGCTATATTTTTAGCTCCACTGCTGTGAATGCTCTTATTAACTTATTATTATAATTATAATTTAGGTAGATATTTAGGCGTAATATTGATATACTAGTTGAAACATAGACTTATAATTTTAATATTTTCAATAAATTATATAAGAAATATATGTATACAAATAAAATAAAATAAAATAAAAAACTAGTAATATTGATTTTTTATTTGGTATATGTTTATATAATGTGAAAAAGTATGCTTAGCAATATATTAAAAATATAAATAAAAATATTTTAAATAGTTTTTTAATCTCCGCACCCCGTCGCACCCGTACCCGCACCTGCATCCTACTTTTTCAAAAATTGCCAAGTCCTGCACCCACACCGCACTCGCACCTGCACTCGCACCCGAATCCGAAAACGCACCCGTGCTTCATAGCCATTGTCTAGTGTCCTGGTCAATAAGTTCACAGACTTGCATATCCTAGAGACTTCATTTAGAGGTATAGGAGAATGAGACAACCAACCATGTGTGAACACCCCAATCTTTCGCCCATCACCAACCTTCTAGCATGTGACTGCGTGTCCCCTCTTTGATGATATCCATTGCTGCTAGGATGCTACGCCAAATGAATGAAGGGTTGTTTCCTAACTCAGCCATCATGAAAGAGCAGTTTGGAAAGTAGCGAGCTTTGTACACTGATAGCCCAAAAATTATTGACTCATTTGGGAAATTAATTAATTAATTAGTCAAGTGAAATTAATTAGATTCAATTTCATACAATAAGCGTGGTAGCATAAACAAATCACCAACTAAGTTAAATGTAGCGAAAAATAAATTTGACACAGATGATTTGTTTAGGAATAAGGAAAACTACCGATACAAAACCCCACTGGGTGAATTTAAGGTCACCACTTCTGAGAATCTACTATTATCAAAACAAGCAGTTACAAGTAAATGGAATTCTAGTACCTAATACCAACTTACAGTTGAACCCATACCCCAATACCCAATTGGATTTGTGATGTAGCGATAATCTCTCCTTTCAATGCACGAATCCCAGTACGTAACTAACCAATGATGCATGGATCCCAGTACGTGACTAACACACCAACTTGAGGAAGATGTTGGCTACAAAGTTCTTCAGTTCATTTGACAATGAAGATTAAGAAGTTCCTTGGTTACAAAACCCTTGGCATAGAGACGCAGTAGCTTCTAGAGAGAATATGATGAATTAGGACAAATTCTGTCTCCGGTCACAATTTGCATGCACAATGACTTTGCATCAAGTTGCATCCCTTGCATCACTTTTGACAGCCTTTAAAATAATCCTTATATATGTCTAGGTTGTGAGAAAAGAAACTCTACACAAATACACATGGATATGCATGAATTCAAATTTGAAAATCTAAATTTTGTAATTCTCGATAGATACAACTTCTGTCGAGCTACTGTCGAGCA
>NC_044907.1:64175286-64341618 GCF_001633185.2 Quercus lobata
TTGATTTATTGACACCATATATTCTCTGTGTAATTGTCAATTTGCTCTTCTCTGGATTGATCATAGTCATCAAGGTCTCTATAGAGAAAGGGTGCAGTCGTTATGTGCTATTGTCCTACGGACTAGCTTTGGGAGCTTTAACCACGGGTGTTCTTGCACTTCCCCACGAAAGGTTTCCTTCCATCTTTTCCCTTCTTTTAATGGCCCTTTCTTATTATCTTGGCACTAATCTTCTTTTTCTTCATTTTTTATTTCCTTATAAAATATTTTCATGTTTGTCTGTTTACCTTGGAGGGTGGGGTTGAATCCTTGATGTTTCTGTTGAAAACACCAATAGCAGTTGGAAATACCAAATGATGCCAATTGAGTTGCTAGACTTTTAATAACTTTCAATAATTCTCTTATTGATTATCAAAAAGTTATAAAGTGATATAAGGCAAAACTTAAGTACAGTACCTTAAGTTCTCTACTTAAAATTTTGACATTTGTCCAATTTGTTAGGACATATGTGATTCATTGTTAGAAACATATGTCAATATATAATTGGCTAATTCTTTAACAAAACGCACTTTACTTGTAATTGGGTAGATCCAAGATGTGTTTAATGCTTCAAGAAACAAGGTTTCAAGATCAAGTGTTAAAGCCATTCAAGTCTGTCCAAAAAACAAGTGAAGAAGTGTTGGATTTTAAAACTCAACAGCTAGGTCAACAGCTAGTATTTATCGAGGTTTAAAAAGCTGTTTCAGGCCGATGCTTGACAGCTGCTCAATAGATAGGTTATCTGTCAAGGTTTATGAAATTCAGTTTTTCAGAAGTGATTTCACTCCAATCTGTGAATAGATGTTTAGGCTTTCTTTTCTCACAATCCTAAACATATATAAGGATTATTTTAAGGGTCGTCATATATAGCTGATGCAACTCAATACGAAAGTTTTTCACAAGCATATTGTGAATCGGAAATATATGCCCTAGTTCATCTTTCTATTCAAGAAGCTGTTGTATTTGTACACTATAGGGTTTTGTAACCAAGGAGCTTCATAATCTTCATTGTGTTGATGAACTGAAGAACTTTGTAGCCAACATCTTTCTCAAATTGGTGAGTAAGCCGTGTATTGGGATTCGCGCATTGAATTGGTTAGTCACGTACTAGAAATCGTGTATTAAAAGAAGATATTATCACTATAGAACAAGTCCAATTGAGTATTGGGGTAAGGGTTCAACTATAGATTGGTATAAGGTACTGAGATTCCTTTACTTTTATCCGCTTGTTGTGATAATAGTGAATTTTCGGGAGTGGTAATCTTAAAATCACCCAATGGAGTTTCTGCTGTATAAGTTTTCTTCATTCATAAACAAATTACCGTATCAATTTATTTTTCGCTGCATTTTAACTTAGTTTGTGATTTGTTTGTGCTACCACGCTTATTAAATGCAAATTGAATTAATTAATTAACTTGGCTAATTAATTGGTAAATTCATCACTAGGGGTCAATACATTCTTGGCCTATCAAGTGGTATTAGAGTAGGCACACTCTAATTAGGTTTTAATCTTTGCTGTGTGATCCATTGACCCTTGTTTGTCATGGATAGAGGAAAGTCTCTTATTATACCTCCTTTATTTGATTGCACTAACTATGCATATTGAAAAGTACGCATGAGAGCTTTCTTGCAGTCATTAGATGAAAAAGTGCGGCAAGATGTGGAGATAGACTAACCCAAGTCAAAGGAAGTGCTGGCTGATTTGGATGATGCTAAGATCAAGGCAGCTAACTTCAACAGTAGGGCATTGAATGCTTTATTCAGTGCAGTCACAAATGAGGAGTTCAAGAAGATATCCTCTATTGAAACTGCGAAGGAAGCATGGACCATCTTCCAGACAACCTATGAAGGAACCAAGGCAGTCAAGGATTCAAAGCTTCAGAGGTTTATCACGAGCTTTGAAGAGATTAAGATGGATAAGGATGAGTCATTTGATGATTTCTATGACAAGCTCAATGACATAATGAGCTCAGCCTTTAATCTTGGGGAAACCATTCCCGAACGTAAGATTGTCAGAAAGGTGCTTAGATCTCTACCTGAGAGATTTCATGCCAAGATCACCACAATTGAGGAATCGAGGGATATTGACAAAATTCCTTTGATAGAGTTAGTTGGCAATTTGCAGACCTATGAGTTGGGTTTGACAAGGATAGGGAAATATAGTAAGGGAAAGAGCATGGCATTAAAGGCCAAGAGTAGTGACACTAGTAAGTCTTCAGATGATGAAGATTCGAAGATGAAATCCTATATCACGAGGCAGTTTAAAAAATTTATGAAGAATGCCAATGCTAAAGGATTTGATAAAAACCGTAAGCAGTCTAGCTCATCTCAATTCATGAATTAGGAAAAAGGAAAGAAGGATGCTAGGGATGGCGGTCAGTACACTGTTCCCTTAGGACCAAAATGCTTTGGATGTCAAGGCTTCAGACACATGAAATAAGAGTGCCCTACATATCTCAAGACCACTGGGAAGAGCAAGGCCCTTGCTGCTACTTTGAGTGACACCGAACCTGAAGTTGACTCCAGCAATAAGGATGATGGAATCCTAAATGCCTTCATTGCCACTGTAAATCCTACTGAAGGGATCGTTGAAGATGTGGACGAAAAAGAAGACTTGGTGAAGTCTAAATTTGAGAAGACGACATCCACACAACCTATACAAAATTATACAAGGTCTTCGAAAAACATGAGAAGTTGTATAGGGTGGCCACTAAGAAGGTCAATGAAGTGGAGCTTGATCGAGAAGAAATTTCCGCAAAGTTTGATGAAGCCAATCAGACCATTGGAGCACTGAGATTTGAGAATAATTTCTTGACTAAGAAGACCAAGAAGCTTGAGGCAAAATTGTTCCAACTCAGAACTCAGTTGGAAAGGATTTCAAGTGCAAAGCTTGATGAGATGCTTAGTCTTCAGAAATTTACTTCAGATCGAACCGGTTTAGGGTATGATTTCTCTTCTCCTAGTATTGCTTCTTCTAGTACTACTGTTTTTGTTCCTCCTAGTAATAATGTCAAATCTGAAAACAATGACGTGCAAAATGTGTTAGCTAGTGAGAACATAGACAAAGGTAAATCTATCTTAGGAGCAACCCCTTAGTAGGATAAGAAAGAGATCAAAAAACCTAGGGCTAAGAAAGGAAACACTCAAAAGCCTAAACAGAAGAAGCAACATCTTTGTCATCACTGTAGAGCTACAGGACATACTCAACCTAATTGCTACAAGTGGTTAGCCACTCAACAAAGCAACAGTATGATCTCATCAGGAAACCAGAATCAATTTTCATCCTCCTTTACTCCTCTTGGAAATCTTCTCAAAGCCCCCATGTTCCTTTCGAACTTGAACGGTTTCAATTCTTCCCCTTCAACGCAAAATCAAGGGTTTGCTAATGGAAAGGTTCTTCTAAGGTGTGTAAGGAAAAAGGCTCCAAGTGATTTAGTCACTTTTTCTCTCTCTCCCCTTCTTGTTTTTGATTTTGCATTACTTGTGTGTTTTGCTTTCTTGTTTTGAGTCAATCTAGTTTTATGCATTGCTTTGTTTAACATGTTTTTGTTTGTTTATTTTCAATTTTGATTTTTTTTTTTCATAAAAAAAAAAATCAGAAAAATACAAAAACAGTGTGTGTTGGTGTACATTGGTACTTGTATATCTTGGATGGCCATTGAAACAAAGTTTTCTAAACTTTGTATCTTTTGTACCTTAGATGAGCATCTTTATGCACAATTAAGCGAGTGAGCATTGTGGCTCATGTTTGTGATGAGTAAGATTAACTAATCTCTTGTACTTAACACTTGTATCACTCTTTTTGATGGGAACGAGTAGAAAATCCTAAGAGAAATGTATAAATAATCATCTTACCACTGTTGCCCGCCAATCATGAAATAACATTTGTATGCTTCGGTATAGGAGAAGTGGAATGTCAAATGCTTAACATCATTGGATATTTCTTTTCTATCTCTTATATGCCCATGCATGGTTTGCTTAAAAGAAAAATATGCAAAGAAAAATAAAAAGCAAAAAGAATCAACATGCTTTATATATGATTGCAAGCATGTCTTCTTGGAGATGTGGGAGTTATAGGATATATCTCGAAGGGGATAGTTCCCATCAAATAGTTATGATTGTGTGTGAGTTAAAGTGATTTTCTCATATCTCAAATTGTTATAACATGTAGACACATATGCAATCTTGCGATATTTTTCACACACAACACCAATATTCTTTGCTACTTTTGATACATGTTCAAGTACAATGTAATTTGGCCATCACAAGGAATATATGTGGGAGAGAGTGATATCTGATGTGTGCATATTTTTGTATATGTTTCTTTGGAGTTTAAATGATATTTTGAAGGGTTTCAAGGATATGGGACGAAGTCCTCTTCCTTGGCTCTCTTATTTTATTTTTCTTTCTCCCCTCTCCTTTGCTGAACTCTTAGAATTCTCAAAATTATCAGTTTGAATTTTTGGAACTCTTCCTCTTTTCTCCCAAACTGACCCCTCTATTATGTTTCGGTATTCCTTCTATCGAGTGCCCCGGGCGAGGATCTCCTCAGTTTGTTAGGTAAAACCATGTCATCTAACAGAATTTGAAGGAGTTCCTTGGGCAAAGTTTTAGCTTAGTTTGGAAATTATAGCTAAAAAGAGTATTTGGCTTTAGCTACAAATGGAAGATGTCTTTTTGGAAAGTCAAAGAAATAGGTGGTGATGGTGAACCAAAAATTGAGCCATCTCCAGTTCATCCATACTATTGTTCAAGTCCAAAAAGGTGGTCCAGCATAAGAAGGTCATCCAAACTAACTCAACACTTAGAAAATCTTCATAATGAATTTATGCATAAAAGCTTATAATTCGAACCATGTTCTACTATTTTGAAGTATGAGCAATATCCTTGTTCATCATTTTAACTTCCCACTAAGATCTTAACTTCTAATGGCAATTGTAGAAGATAAGATTAATCTTCTAAATTCTATAGCAATTATGAAAGTTAAGTCCGAACCTTTTAACTTCCATACACATTGAGGAAGTTACCAAATAAGTAACCACTCCAAAGCTCACTATAAAAGGACTTACCTACATCAAATGAAGGTAAGTTTCCACCACTCCTAAAGTTGGAATCCTTGAGTTATGGAGAGAAAAACTAACTTAAGCATCAGGGGGTTCTTGGCCGATTCACCCCGGTCACCTTTGATCTTGTGTTTCTTTCTTTTCAGGCCTTCCAAGCAACCACTAGCCCATTGAAGCTCGGAGCGTTAAACCTATTAATTTTCCGTGCATCATCAATTGGTGCCGTTTGTAGGAAAGATTAAATTTGTATTTTGCAATTTATCTTTCTTTGATAAAAGGTTGTATGGTCTAGACAAGGTCAATGGCCACTAGTCTAGGCTATCAGGAGAGTGGGAATGCTTTTAGCCACTCTAACCGCACTCACTAGTCAGCACCTGTTATGCAATCGCCTTCCGTCCAGCAAATACAATCTATGGCAGCCGTCATGGCAGAGTTAACCCGTCAGAATCAGGAGTTGACTTGAGAGATCAACCAAAGAAGGCAACTTAATGAAAGGTGTGTGGAAGGGCAGGCTCAAAATCAAGAAGTTAAAGAAGGAGAAAATGTGGAGCACGAGAATCACTCAAGGGGAACAGCATCAAGTAGGGTGCCCCACTTGGAAAAGGAAATGGATCAAATGAGGAAGGCTATGGACAAGATGAGGGAGAATATGAGAAGGATGAATCATGTAGATGATTTAGATCATTGAACCAATTCCCCTTTCATAGCTTCCATTAATAGTCATCCCCTGCCTTCCATGTTCAAGATGCATTTGTTGGATTCGTATGATGGAACATGCGACCAATGTGACCACATTGTAACCTTTAAGACCATAAAGCACCTTCAAGGAGTTCTAGATGAGATAATGTGTAGGGCCTTCCCAACCACCCTTAAAGGGCCAGCATGGGTGTGGTTCAGTAAAATACCTCCAAACACTATTGGTTCCTTCGAGGAATTAAGTAAGTTGTTCATCAACAACTTTATTGGAGGACAAAGTCATAAACTTTCCTCGTTGAGCCTATTAACTATAGAACAAGGAGAAAATGAAAGCTTGCGGTCTTTCATCACTCACTTCAACAAGGAAGCCCTGACGGTAGACAAAATGGATGACAAATTGCTATTAGCAACCTTCCATAATGGAGTTAGTTTAGATTTATTCATCCATAAGCTTTATGATCAAGAACTACAAACCATGGTTGAGCTTGTCCATTCAGCCCAAAGCTTCATGAATACAGATGATGCAATCATTGCCAAGAAGAGAAAGAGAGCAGAGTGAATGGAAGTAGACCTCCTACACCATCCTGAACAAGGCCTTCATCCAAAGAAGGCATAAACGAGAGAGAAGAAGGATAGAGACAATAGGAAGGTAGGTTCATCTTCAGGAAGGAGCTAGCATTACACGCCCTTGAGTGTTGCACTTGATCAAGTGCTTATGCAGATCAAGGATGACCCATCTTTGAAGTGGCCAAAGAAGATGAAGGGAGATCCTAATAAGTTCAATAAGAATAAGTATTGCCACTTCCATAGAGATCACGGGCATGACACAGATGAGTGCTATGATTTGAAGCAGCAGATAGAGAATCTCATCAGGCAGGGAAAGTTGAGGAATTTTCTTGGAGGAGATCATAAGGATGAGAAGTTAAAAGGAAAGGTAGAAAAGCCATCATGGCCCTCACTTAGAGAAATAAGAGTGATTATAGGAGGAACTTCAGCAAGACAATCTTCCAAGTCAAGGAAGACTTATTTGAAAGTGGTGCAGAACGTCCAACTCTCTAGACGACCGCCAAGGATGAGGGGGGCAGACGAACAAGCTATTACTTTCATGCATGAAGATCCTAGAAGGATTCATCACCCACATGACGATGCAATTGTCTTAACTTTGCTCATTGTAGATTACACGACTAGAAAGGTGTTGATAGATAATGGGAGTTTAGCAAATATCCTATATTACCCCGCCTTCTAGCAGATACGGCTTGGACGAGATCAACTCCATCTAGTGAATTCACCCTTAGTTGGATTTGGAGGAATGAGGGTACAACTAGTGGACACTATTACTTTACCCGTTGTGGTAGGGCCGTATCCACAGCAGATAACTAAAGAAGTGAATTTCCTCGTCGTGGATTTTTTGTCTTCCTACAATGCCATCATTGGACAACCAACTTTAAATGATTGGAAGGCAATAATATCTACCTACCACCTATCTGTCAAGTTTCTAATAGATTATGGAATAGGGCAAGTACAAGGAGATCAATAAGCCACTAGAGAATGTTACTTAGCCATATTGGCTATGGATGAGCATGTGTAGACAATGAATATGGAGGAGAGAAGGGTTGCTGTAGAGCCCACTGAAGTACTGGAAGACATTCCTCTATACGAGGGTAACCCTAAGAAGTTTACCAGAATTGGAACAAGATGGAAGAGGTAGATCAAGAGAAGACATCCTTCATTACCAGTTGTGAGAGTTCCTTTTTCTTTAGTACACAGGCCCAAGGATCCTGGGCCAAATAGTTGTAGTTTAGTGGACTGGGCTTGGTTCACCGCAACTAAAAGGGCTGTTTAAGAACCAAGTAGTGCACAAGGCAAGCTTCCTACAATACACATAAACTAGCAAACGAGAATATTTGTATTGAATAACAATGAAAACAGTAAAATGAATGCAAAGTAATCAGGAAATACACAAAACAATTGTTAGGGATCCTCAAATTAATAAGAAATACTTCATTAGTTTTTCTTAATTATGGTTACAATGTACTCACTAAGACAAGATACAAGGTTTAAGTAAGCTAAAACATTACAGACTTTGATGGTTATCCAAGCCTCTAAGATTTGCAAAGTTTGAATCCTTTTGAATCCAAGTATGTGCTATAGTGGCTGTTTCTGGAATATTGGGAGATATTTCAGTACTTTCTTTAAGTCTTTGACAGAGTTTTCTCAACGATTCTGTTGTGATTTTCTATTACTACATCCCTTTTCAATGTTGGCTGCCTTCTCCTTTTATAATATCATTTTAGGGTTTAGGATACTATTGATTCCCCCCCCCCCCTTTGGCTCCTTGGGTACCAAATCCCTTGTTATGTCAGCCACTTTAATGGCTGGTTCTTTCCCTGTTTCTGATAGTTTTCATCTTTTAGTGTTGTTTCTTGTAAAGTCACTTGCTGACTTTCCATTCTAGGGTGTCCTTGGGCAGCTAACCTTCAATCTCTCTTCTTTCAAAGCTTCTTACTTTTCAGACTTAGCTTTTGGTTGTCTTTCCTTGCTGTCATTTTTCCTAAGTGAGCAGAATCCATTTCTACTGGGCTGAAGGTTTTCCCAGCCACTTCCCCTTATAGTTCTTCATTCTGGGTTCGTCGAGGTACCAGCCTTTTGTTCATGAATTGTCACTCTCCAAGCTTTTTGTTCTTTACTGCACCACTGGGTGCTTAAGAAAGACATATTTGTTCTTCGTTTCTTGTATTTCGTGGTATCCCTTTTGAGCTGTCTCAATCCCATTTTAGCTATGCTGCATGTCCCGAGGATCCCAAGCCTCTGGCAGCCTCTGGGTATCCCAACCCATTTCTTTCATTGGATTTTGCTGGATTTTTAATAGCCTTTTTGTTGGAAATCTGAACATACATAGTGCCTTGATGTTGATTCTTCTTGTTGCATATCCTCTGGTGTTGCCCGAGATCCTTGCTGCATGTCCTCTGGTCATGCCGGAGATCCTTGTTTGTCCTCTGACTGAGATCCTCTTCTTTTTTCTTTACTATTTCTTTCTTTTTCCTTCTTTTCGGTACTTTGGGCCTTCATGGTCCTTCTTAACTTCGTGAATTGGGCCTTCTTTTGTTAAGGCCCATGGTCTTTCCTTACTTTTCACGGAATGAGCTTTCTTGTGAAATTTTGGCCCTTAACACCAGTCAAGGTTTATTTTGTTACAAAATGATGCCTTTTAGTTTAAAGAATGCGGGGGCAACCTACTAGAGGTTGGTCAATCATATGTTTTGTCCATAAATAGGACGAAATGTAGAAGTTTATATGGATGGCATGTTGGTGAAAAGCTTGGACGAGAAGAAACATCTGGACGACCTACAAGAGACCTTTGACACACTTAGACGATACAACATGAAGCTGAATCCAAGCAAGTGTGCCTTCAAAGTAGTGTCAGGAAAGTTCTTAGGATTTATGGTTTCATAGAGACGAATTGAAGCAAATTCTGATAAGATCCAAGCAATACTGAACATGGAACCACCAAGAAATGTAAAGGAAGTGCAATCTCTTACAGGACGAGTTGCAGCCCTAAATAGGTTTGTTTTGAAAGCTACTGATAAATGTTTGCCATTTTTCAAGATTCTTAAGAAAGTGTTTGAATGGACAGACGAGTGTTAAAAGGCCTTTCAGGATCTTAAAGTCTATCTTACCACAACTCCCATGCTAAGTCCATCTATACCAAGTGCGGAGTTGTATTTATACTTAGTAGCATCCCCATATGCAATAAGTTCGGCATTAATTAGGGAAGAAGGAAAAGTGCAGAAGCCTGTGTATTATACAAGTCGGGCACTAAGGGGGGCAAAAGGATGACATCCTATTATGGAAAAGTTGGACTTTGCATTGATAACGGCTTCCAGGAAGCTAAGGTATTACTTCTAGGCCATGTCATCAATGATATGATGGATCATCTGCTCAAGAAGGCGATGAACAAGTTGGAAGCCGCAGGACGATTAATCCAATGGGCTATAGAGCTACGTGAATTTGATATCAGGTATCAACCTAGGAATGCAATAAAGGCTCAAGCTCTAGTAGATTTCATTGCGGAATTCACTCCAAGTCATGGTGATCTAGAGAGGGTAGAAGAGGCTAAGGCATAGGTCGTCCATGTAGATAGGTCATCTACGCTATATGTGGGAGGAATAGGAGTTGTCTTGAAATCCCCAGAAGGAAACAAGTTGAAGTATGTAGCTCATCTATAGTACTAAACAACCAACAATGAAGTTGAGTATGAAGCTTTTCTTAGGGGTAGAGGCAATAGTCGTCCAAGGAGACTCTCAGCTAATCATAGGCCAAGTGAATGGAACATGTGAAGCAAAAGAAGAATGAATGAAAAAAAAAAATCTTAATAGGGTGAGACGCCTTGTTAAGAAATTTAAAGAAGCCAGTTTTATTCAAGTCCCAAGGGAAGAAAACATGGAAGCGGATGCCTTAGCAAAAGGATCGGTGGACGAGTTAGATGATGTCCTATACATGACTAACATAGATCTTCCAGAGGTACAACAGATAGAAGGTGAAGAAAATTAGATGACCCCAATAATAGCTTACCTAAAGAATGGAAGGCTTCCAGAAGAAAGAGACAAGGCCAGAAAGCTAAGGATTTCATTAGCTAAGTATGTCCTTATAGACGAGGTGCTATACAAAAGAGGTTTCTCTTAGCCTTACCTAAGGTGTTTAGTTCCAGACGAAGCAAAGTACGTATTGAGAGAAGTTCATGAAGGAGCATGTTGCAACCATTCAGGAGCTAGAGCACTTGTCCACTAGGTCCTCCGTGTAGGTTATTATTGGCCGACCATTCAAGCAAATGCTAAGGCTTATGTGAAGGTGTGTGATCAATGTCAAGGCTTTAGCAACATCCCTAGACAACCATTAAAATACCTCACCCCGATGATGGCTCCATGGCCCTTTACGTAATGGGGATTGGATATTTTGAGTCTCTTTCCAATTGTAACCAGGTAGATGAAGTTGTTTGTGGTGGGGATTGATTACTTCACTAAGTGGGTAGAAGCTAAACCCTTAGCAAAGATCACAATGCAAAATGTTAAAAACTTTGTTTGGAAGAGTATTGTATGCCGATTTGGGGTAACTAATGTCCTAGTATCAAACAATGGAGGATAGTTCAATAACACAACCTTTAGAGATTTCTGCGAGCAACTTGGAATCAAGAATCATTATTCCTCACTGTCCCACCCACAAGCAAATGGACAAGTAGAAGTAGCAAACCAATCCTTGTTGAAAATCATCAAGACTCAGCTTGAGGGGGCAAAGGAAGTATGGCCAGACGAGTTACTAGGTGATTTATGGGCTTACAGGATGACTACGAGGACCCTTACAGGGGAAACTCCTTTCAAACTAGCATATGGAAGTGAGGCAGTCATACCTACAAAGGTGCACATGGCCAACCACAGGGTGATGAAGTATCAGGACAAGGAGAATGAAGAACAACTTCGTCTTAACCTTGATATAATAGACGAGGTAAAGATGGATACATAGCAGAGGATGGCAAGATATAAAAATCTTATGGCTAGACAATATGATGTAATGGTGAAAACCAAGCGCTTCAACATTGGGGACCTCGTACTAAAAAGGGTCGCTTTGGCAACCAGAAACCCAGCCCATGGAAAACTGGGGCCTAATAAGGAAGGACCCTACAGGGTCATCAATTGCAAAAGGCAAGGATCATACTACTTGGAAGCCCAAGATGGACAGAGGCTAGAGCACCGTTGGAATGTTGAGCATCTAAGAAGATACTCTCAGTAGAGGATTAGCCTAGATGAGCATCATTATGGACGAGCATCATCATGGACGAAGTTGGAGTTATGTGTTACTTTCCTCATATTTATGTTTATTGTTAGTACTACATATTATAATATTTTAATTCCCTAAAAGTGCATTAGTTTCCATCTTGTGCATTGCCTATAGACAAATTTGTGATGGATGAATTCATGAACTTAGTCTGTTTGTAAATAAGTATTTTTAATTCCCTAAAGGCACTAGCTTCTAAGCATGTGCCATGCTTGTGAACGATGTTTTATGTTGTGTATATATAGTTTGGATTCCTAATGTATATAATGTTGTGTGAATTTCTAATTTTCATGTTATTTTCATTCAAACTAATCTACAAGAAGGCTAAAGGCCCAAGATGAGTAAAATCTTTGGACGTAGGGATGTAACTTCTATAAGCTTTCCATAAAATAAGGATGAAGCAAAGAAAAATAAACCTAAAGTATATTCGTCTAATCAATGGACATGGTAAAACCTAAGGTATATTCATCTAATAAATGGATGAGAAAAAACGTGCACGTAAAAATACTTAAAATCCATGGATGAATTTGACCAGCTAAAAAGTCCAATCTTTGGATGAGTAAATGCTGGGAACATCTTCCCCAAAGACGAAAGATAGCGCAAGCTATATGTCAAATTTATGGATGAATAAAGCTGGCAAAAGGAATACCATTCGTAAATGAGTTGTACTTATAGAATTTAAAGAATGGTAAGTGTTGAACATAGGAAAATTATTTTAACATAAACAAGCTAAATGCCTTCATGAGTGGATGTACCACACTTAAAACCATAGAGATAACATGGACGATCTAAACAAAGAAATTTGTTCATACAGAAAGCATATAACATGTTCAACATTAAATGAAGAATGAAAATAGAAGTAGACATTCATTCATAAAATTTAAAGAATGGTAGACGACCACCGTCCAAAAACCCTTGAGTTATTCAAAGCCAATGAAGGCAATTGTACTTGTTGCTCGTCAATAAACTTGAATAAGGGAATTGTACTTAAATGAATTTTAAATGTTAAAGCCCAAAACAACGGGCACTTCCAAACAAGCTAAAATAAATAAATTTTTCTAAAAAAGAAAATAAATTACTAGGATAAACCACTAGGGGCATCACCCCTAACTTTGGGTCGTCTTTTCTGGCATCAATGGTGCCCTGGGTAGGTTCAGTTGAAGCATCGTCCATCACGTTGATGTCCTCGGAGCTCGTCGGAAGCAGGGAACTCTCTATGGTAGTAGGGATCTTGAAGGAGTCAAAGTCCATCTCAGGGTAGGCCTCCTTGGCATTAGAAAGGAAGTCCTCATAGTCAGCAGCATAATGAAAATCTAGAAAATTCTTGAACTTGTTAGACTTCATGAAGGCTGCAACGGCTACCTTCTGAGCCTTCTCCATAGATGAAGTGAACCCTTGAACCTTCACCTCAAGGTGAGTGATACGAGAGAGCTCCTTCACTTCATTCTTTAGCTTCTACTCAATTCCCTGTAGATGAGAGACCTCTTCAGACAGCCTGATTACTTCCACCTTCTTCAAGAGGACCTCGTTAGTCAGCTCCTTACTCTTCTCCTTGGCAGCCTTAGCCTCATTACAAAGCTCCTTGGCTTGAGTGGACCCAATGTAAAACTTCGACATGGCATGAAAAATAGATGGATGAAGGAGAGTTAGAAATTTTACTTAAATTTCTTAGAAAATAAAATAGAGATAATGAAAAACTACTTACCTTAAAAAGGTCATGGATGGCAGAACGCTTAAAGTCCTTTACTGACATGTTGTAGCAAGCATTCACCTCATGTTCAGTGATGAGTCCTTTGAACGACCATCAAGAATAACCCTCGTCCAACACCAAGTTAGGAGAACACTTGGTTGGCTCTGAAGGATGGGTCCTATGAGGAGCTTTGGCTGTAGGAGGAGGAAGATTCTCAGGTTGGACGAATGGAATGGTCTGGATGGGTACCAAGTTCACTGTCAAGTCGTCTAGGTCTATCGTCGTAGGAGGGAATTTTGAAACCTTGGGCTGAGGAGTCTTGCCAAACTTTTGCTTCTTAGGACCTCGATGAGATGGAAGCTCACCAAGGTCCACAGAACTAAATATGCCCTTCCTCTTCCTAGCTTGGATGACAGGCTTTTGGACGACCAAGGGGGTAACATCGTCTTGGAACTGGATGTCCTTTTCACCCTCAATGCCGCTTGCAATGCCTTTCCCTTTATCTTCTTTCGTAGTAGCTAACCCAGTGATGGAGAAGACATAGAATTAATGACATAATATATATATATATATATATATATATATATATACATGTACGATAGTGAATGGACGAAGCTTACTTCGACTAGTGGTCTCCTTATGTGCAAGATTCTCTACAATAGGCTCAGGGCCAAGTCCCCAAATAGCTAGACGATTAAGAGTCACCAAGCTGTGGAAGGATCTCTTAGGGAAGGCACGAACTCTATCAATACACTCCAAATAAAAACTATCCAAATGTGGACTAGTAACAGCTACACAAACACGAGAATGGAGTTAGACAAGGAGAAGTTAAGACAAAGTAGATAATCAAAGGAAAAAGAACATACCATCTAGAAGAAGACGACTTAAGGGGCTGGTAAAAGGAGGGAAGGGGGTGCTATTTACATCAACTAGATCCCTAGCCTAATTTCCAGAAATAATAAAGAATTCTTTTTTGCAAAGCCTATCAAAAGAACTACGACCCCTAATCAAGCTAAATTGGGAGCCCCTAGACGAGAACTGGTAAAAACTAGTAGATTGTTTAATTTCTGAAGGCTTATAGTAGTAAAGGAACTCGTCCACTGTGATTGGACGGTTCCCCTCAAGCGCCTCATGCCATAACACTTGCATGGCAACTATTGTCATCCATCCATTAGGATTGAGTTGGTTTGTTCCAATACCCAACCTATGGAAGAGACTTCTACAGAAAGAATTTAAAGGAAACCTAAGGCTTGTTAAGAAATAAGAAGTATATACACCGAAGCTTGAAAGAGGAGAATAGCACCATTCCCCCCCTTTCAAGCAGATGAGGCCTAAACTCTATAGGAATCTAATATCTAGCTACTAGAGTGTTTAACTTACCCACGTCCAAAGTAGACACCACCTTAGGGGCACAACTATAAATTATATTTTCTTCCTCCTCCTGGTCTTGAGGAGGGTTAGGTGACCTACTCCTTTTGGACGAGCTAGGCTTTGTCCCAAAAGCCATCCTATGTTGCATTTCCTAGACTTCCTTTAAAGGAAAACCAGGAAACCCAGATGAATAATGCTTGTCTAGGGAGCTACTATCACTACTACTACTAAAACTACCCTCACTACTACTCTTATAGCTACCACCACTTCTAGAGGACACGTCCTGATACTCACCTATCTCTCTCTCAGTACTACCACTAGATGTAGACATGATTAGAAGAATGAACAAGATGAAAACCTAAGGATGAAGAGAAGGAAGTATTTGATGAGACTAGAGACAAGGCTCTTGAATGAGATGGCAGAAAGGAAATTATTAGAACAGTAAAGGGTAAAAGAAAGAATGTACATATTTGTAGAGCCTAAAGGTGGATCAACAAAGTAACATGGACCAACCAGAAGTTGACACGTGGCATTTTCCTTGAAAAATAAATAGACACGAACAGCTAACCAATGAGATTCTGACACGTGTCACAATCTGAAACAAATAATTAAATTAGGCAAGGATGACATGTGGCATATCTGTTGACCATAAAAATGTTAACTCATGTCAAGAATAAACAGTCATACCACAGTGTTCAAGACGATCCTTGGACAAAGGGGGCAATTGAAGGAACCAAAAATTGGGCCATCTCCAGTTCGTCCATAGTGTCACCTAAGTCCAAAAAGGTGGTCCAGCATAAAAAGGTCGTCTAAACTAAAGAAGGTCGTCTAGCAAGGAAACATTTGGACAACCCTTCAACACTTAGAAAATCTTCAGAATGAATTTATGCACAAAAGCTTATAATTCGAACCACGTTCTACTATTTTGAAGTATGAGCAATATCCTTTTTCATCGCTTTAACTTCCCATTAAGTTCTTAACTTCTAATGGCAGTTATAGAAGATAAGATTAAATCTTCTAACTTCTATAGCGGTTGTGGAAGTTAAGTTTGAACCTTCTAACTTCCATACACGTTGAGGAAGTTACCAAATAAGTAACCACTCCAAAACTCACTATATAAGGACTTATCCACATCAAATGAAGGTAAGTTTCCACCACTCCTAAAGTTGGAATCCTTGAGTTCTAGAGAGAAAAACTAACGTAAGCATCGGAGGGTTCTTGGCCGACTCACCCCAGTCACCTTTGATCTTGTGTTTCTTTCTTTTCAGGCCTTCCAAGCAATCATTAGCCCATTGAAACACAGAGCGTTCAGCCTACTGATTTTTTTTGCATCATCAGGTGGGATATTCAATGTAATGGGTGACCGAGATCCCTCGATTTCTATGTTAGGTACTAAACCCGAGAATACCACTTGTCCCTTTCACTTCTCTTTGCCTCTTGATTTCAACAAGACATCTAACAAATCTTTCCTTCTTTCAAGGATACCTATGAATGGTTTATTCTATCTTCTGGGTTGCCCATATCCTTCTTAGGATCTTCTAAGCCATCCACATCCTTTTCAGGATCTACTAGGCTTTCTCTCAAAATATCTGCTTCCTAGGTGATGGAGATCCTGCTCGTGGGCTAAGTCTGGGTCCTCTTCTATTTTTACTTTTTCTTTCTTTTTTCCTTCTTTTTGGGTTTTTGGGCCTTCATGGTCCTTCTTAACTTCACGAGTTGGGCATTCTTTTTGTCAAGGCCCATGGTCTTTCTTTGCTTTTCATGGAATGGACTTTCTTGTCAAATTTTGGTACTCAACAAACTATTATTCATTTGTGGATAAAGAATTCAAAATTATTTCATTGACAAGATGTAGGCTTTCATTTTAATTACACCATGAAAACCCATATAGGAAACTAAGTAAGAATAGGAATTTAATGCAATGACCATGAATTGATTCATTGTCCATGAACTATATCTTTTTTCTTTTTTCGCAATAAGTCCAACTTAAGATAAGCAAACCTTAACCTAGATTATCAACAATATCAATACCAAAGCCAATCTTTTGCTGATTATCTCAAATTAATTTTGTACACGTAGTCAACATAATCTTCTAAAAATTATATCTAGATCAACTTATTTGCCATAATACTAATCCAGTTATTCCTTGTAACGAAGATGCAATCAAATATTCAAATGGCTGTCCCACATGAATAATCATTTCATCACAAAATCTATTACAGTAAACCAAACATTCCATAATCAACATATGCATTGGCAAAGGACTTTAAAATAAGAGAGAAATATAGAATTATTGTATGTAAAACAACTGTACTAGGCTTTCTATTTATAAAAAAAAAAATGCTAATAAAATATGGATTTGGACCCATATTTCTTATAACTCATATTGAACTAGGCTTTTTATTTATGATATAATGAAATATAGAGTAAAACATCTGTACTAGGCTTTCTATTTATAATAAAATTCCTAATAAGATAAGGATTTGGACCATGTTGTATCTTTTATATCCTAATCTAGGCTTTCTTATAACTCATATTTCTTAAAACACTTACAAGTTATGCTTAATTTCTGAATTCAGGATGGAGAAGTTAGACATATCCCAACGTGGTTCACAAGCAAAGATATTCGGAACAGTTGTTGCATTCGCTGGGGCTACACTAATGACCCTATACAAGGGCATTGTTTTGATTTCAATACGTACTCAACACTCACATCAAACTGTCTCCTCAAAAGCATCCATGGACAAAAATTGGGATCATTCATATGCTCATCATTTCAAACCTTTCATACTCTGTATTCTACATCTTACAGGTGATCAAAAATATCTTGAAAATAAAAATAGTTTTCCTATTAAAGGCCATGGAATTACAAAGATAAAAAGTAAATAAAAAGTAAATAAATAATAAATAAAAAAAGTAAACATACATATACAAAATGCTACTTGAAGATATTTGTCACAAACTAAGAAGATTGGTACTAGACCTACCGATGGCTCTAGGGCTGGCTTAACAAATTTTGGAGCCTAAGGCTTAAGTGGGCCTTACACTTTAATATTGATTAAATAATATTTATCTAATTTTTAACCTTTTATTTAAAATATATTTTTCTTGATTTTTGAGATGCAAAATCACTAATTAAGTTTTTTATATTTAAGTTTCTTTAAAACTTCTTTTCGATTGAACATTATTATGACTATTTTCATTAATATATTTTTGTTGTATAATTTCATTATCTTCTAACTCCTTTTGGTGAATTTCTTGTCCATTTGTTATATTTTCACCCAAATTTTATGTTGTGTTTTGTTTATTTTTCAATTTCTCTCTTTTTTTTTTTTTTTTCATATCTACTTGTATATTTTCTATTAGAAATTTATAATTAAGAAATATTTCTAAATAAATTAAACACAATTTATAATAATAAAACATTATAATTTAACTAAAATAAAATTTAAAATACAGAACAATAGAAACCTGATCAAAGGCAAGGCTGCAAATTTATAATGATGTGATCACTTTATACTCTAAATATTCACAAATAAACATTTATTTATCACTTTTTTTTAGAAAGTAATTATTTAGCACTTAACTAAATAAATTAGTACTAATACAAAGTAAATTACTCTAAAAGGATAACTAATGCAAATATATCTGAAAAATACAATGGAAATATATTTTAGAAAAAATTAAAAATCAGTAGGTACCAATGGAAATGAGAAAAGTCAAACTAATTGAAAAAAACAATTTAACATAGAAACAAATTGGTTGATGGTGTTTTCATCTTCTTTTTTGAGAAAAAAATTGATCGGTTGATGACTTGATATACGGTGATAATGCCATAAATGAATACAGGACTCTACTCTAGTAGTCTTGTGTTAATTAGTAAAAAAAAAAAAGGTACAGACTAGAGGTGTGTTATGTGTGTAAACTTGTGCTAGTTGGCCTGTAGATAAATTGATAGGTTTTGTTCAAATTTCAAAATGAAATAATGGTAAATGTGGAGGCATTTTTAATACACAATGCATTCGTGGCCAATACAAATGGCATTATTATTATTATTATTATTATTATTATTGTGTGTAAAGGGCCCTTAATTAAAATGTACCCATTAATATATTAAATTATACTATTAGTTAAAAGGGTAGGGTCTTAAGCTATTGTCTTAGTAGTCTACATGCTTGAGCCAGCTAATGTATTCATCACCCAAAAAGACTAGGGTAAATTTTAGTAAATTACTCTGAGATTCGGGCTAGTGCCAACAAGGTCCAAAATTTTTCAAAATTGACAAACTTGGTTTCTAAACACAATTTGGTTCCTAAACGCTGTTTAGGGTCATTACTTATTCCCAGCTTCTCCCCCATTCTCTCTCTTTGACGCTCTCTCTCTCTCTCCGACACTCTCTCTATCTCTCTTACCCACAGCGGAGGAACACTCCCTCTCTCAAGCTTTGGCTATGGCCAAAATCCTTGTATTTCCATTACCATCTTGCAATCTCACTTCGAATTAGTTCCATGAAGATAGTTGGATAGGAATTTTCGAGCTTCTTTTCACCGCACAACTGTTGTTCCTCATTGAAGGCTCTGATCAGGTGCTACCGACACTAGCTTTGGTGTTCCTCGACCATGGAAGAGAAAGTTCGTATTTGTGTTTACTTTTGGGCTTGGTTTCTGTTTGTGTTTGGGTTTGTGTACGAAACATCAAGGGAATTTTGGCGAAGACTTACAACCTCCACCACTAGCATAGGTGACAAATCACATTGGTAACGCCACCACTGGACACTAATCTTTCTCCTCCTAAGCTAGTTCGGGCCTTGGTTGATTTAGGGATTGGGTTTACTTTTGGTGATAAAGGATTTGGTGATTTTTTTTTTTGGGTTTCAAAGGTGGGGTTTGGATATGGTAATATGTGGATTTGTGGGTATTTTTATTTATTTGGGTTTTGTCTTAAAATTGATCTAATATAGTGTTTTTTTTTTTTTTTTTTGGTGCATGAATGATTATGAATATGTGTTTATGCTTTATGATCAGGATTTTTTGGGGGCATCAAGTTTTATATGGCTATGTGTGTATGTTTGTACAATCACTCTGAATAGAATTCAAAGATCCTAGCATGAACATAAACATTCAGTAAAGAAGGGAGAATCTTAAGTAGAAGAGAGAGAAGACAGGGAGAGAATAAGTAACAGTTCATAACAATGTATTGAGGTCCAAAATATTACAAGTATTAAAATCCAAAACTAATGGGCCCTCAAAGATGAGAAAGGCCCAATCCGTGTGCCAACGCCCATTTAAAATGGGTAAAAGGAAGCCCAAGCTCATGAATGGGTGAGCCCTAGGCCTTAGAGAAAGAAGAAAAAAGCAGAGGAAGCTCGACCCAGCCTTGGTGAGAAAAGCTCCCAGGGTGCCCAAACAGAGACTAGACCAGGATACTTTGCAATTGCCAGAACTAGGGAGGGGGTCCCTGGGAAGTACAGGCAAGAATCAGTTGAAAAATGGACAGCTCAGGGAAGCATGGTCATGGACACAAGGAACGAAGAAAGACATGTCCCATCAGCCACCTGCAACTCAAAAGAAAAGGCTTTGGAACCAGATGATGACTTAAGAACCAACACCTAATGAAGGCAAGCCTGGTACCTTGGGAAGAGTAGAAAGGTGAACCATGGAAGGAAGGTGGTTGGGGATCTTTTAGCATGACAGGGGGGAATCTACCTATTTAGAGAAAAAACACAAGGGTTGAGGCAGCCAAAAGGGGTTTTGAAAAAGTTTTTATAGAAGCTTTGGAAAAAGGGATAAAAAGTCAGCCCCCAAGACCCCCAAAAGAGGAAGGTCAACTGAGGACTTTTGGGAGGGAAACCTCAAAAGAAGAATGTAGTGAGAAAATGAGGAAAGGATTAGCCACCAATGTTGTTGACACAACATTGGTTCTAGTACCCAAGGCAACAAATAGAGGGAATCAATGGCACACTAAAAACCCTAGGAAGGTACTATAAAAAGGGGACCAAGCCCTTAGGAAAACTCATTCAGTAACAATTCATTAGGGCAAAAAGAAGCATTAGAGAGAGTCACTAAACCTCAGAAAACAGAGAAAAGAGAGAAATATTGCATGGGATCCTATGATAAGTGCTTGAAGATACACTTGGATTTAAGGGGATTCTAACTTCACCAGTCTTGGAAGCCTACAAAGAGCAATCTAAGTCTGTGAATTTTGAACCTATTTGAACCTCGTGGCATATCCTAGTGAGAAATAGGGTCCAATGTACTAAAAAACTCAATATAATGATTATATATTTTCCTTAGCCACTTATTTTACAATATGTATATGTTTGTATGTATGAATGTGTATGTGTTGTAAGGCCCATGTCTTGTGCACAATTTGGTTTGTAATCATCCAATTATAGCCGTGATGGACCAAGCTCAGTCCACCAATAAACGAATATAAAACTCTTTGGGGACCTAGGACCCTTGTCGTTACTTGGATCTAAGTATTGACCAAAAAAGGAACCCATATTTTTAGGCGACTTCACTAGGGACTGGGCGCAAAAAAGAGGGAAGAAGCAACCCCTTCACAAAGCATAGCTTCAAGGCTAAGGAAAAACAAGGGTACTAACCTGCCACTCGTAGCATCAAAGCCCGTGGGAGAAAATGAAGTGGCGTCTAGGCAAAGGAATGAGGTACCCTTGGCAAAACACAAAATTGCCTCAGGGCCAAGGTGCAAGATGCAAGAACCAGACCCTATGGTCGAAATGGCAGAGACGATGAAGGACCTCCAGCAAGAGATCCATCTAGAGGGAGGGTCAGCAGTAGGAGGGTGAGGTAATCCCCAATATCTCACCCTAGCAGATGTGAATGCCTTTCTTGAATAAGAAAGGGAGAAGCTCTTAGGGATCCCCAAGAAATTCTCTCGAGATCCCTCCTTCCCAATAGAGCTCCTCGGCAAGCCCTATCCCAAAGGGTATAAACCCCTAAAATTCCATCCATTTTAAGGGAGGAATGGGAGTGTTGTAGAGCACGTGAGTAGATTTATTCACACTATGGGTCCCTATGCTAGGGACAAAGAATTATGTTTAAGGGAGTTTGCTAAATCCCTAGTAGACAAAGCATATACATGATACACCACCTTGAAGCCTGGGTCCATCAAGACTTAGAATGAGATGATGGAGAGATTTTTTGCAAAGTACTTCCTAGGTGAAGATAAAGCCACTTTTCAAACCCTTCAGATGGTGAAGCAAAAGCCTAGGGAGGATCCCATCTAGTTAATCAAAAGATTTGAAGATGTCTCCTTAGATTGTTATGGAAACTATGAAGAAAAGGAGCTTATGGAGACCTACATATCTAATATGCTCTTTGATTACAAACTTAATCTGGAGAACCTGTGCATAACCTAGTTCGTAGATTTACTGTAAAGAACCAGGAGGACAATGCTAGCTTTGAAAACAAAAAGGGTACCAATCTCCTAGGCCATGACAGCCTCAGTAGGGGAAAAAAGGAAGAGACTTGGAGGAAAAGTGACTAAGGAACCACCTATGATCCCATGTACTACAGAAGAGCTGAACCACGTCCTAGATAAGTGGATTGGAGATGGAGTTGTCAGGCCATTCACTATGTCAAGACCACCTACTGAAGAGGAGAGGAAGAACCTTTTATTCTGCAGGATCCAGAACTATGTCAAACATTCCATCAAGGACTGTTGGACCCTCTAGAGACTTTTTCATAAGAAGTTGAGGGAAGGGACTCTAAAGCTTACCTAGCGAGAACCTGAGGTACAAAGGAAGTTTTAGACGAATCCTTCCATCCAAACATAGTTAGGACCCTTTAGAAGAACCCCAGGTTCAGGTCCCTGTTCAACGAGTTGGGATTTGGACTAGAGGCAAGAAGGATCGCAACAGAATCCCTCATAAGCATAGTAGCAAACTTAAGGGTGGAATGCTTCATAGCAGAATCCTATGCAAGTAGAGCTTTCTTGGAAATGAATAATGCAATAACCTTTACGAATGAAGATATAGAGGTTGAGTACCCATACCATCGAAGACCCCTCTATTTGACAGCCACCATAAATGGTATTTAGGTTAAAAGAGCATTGATAGATATTGGAGCTTCACTCAACCTCATTGCCCTGAGTACCTTGGAGGCTGTTGGCATGGCTGGCAAGAGGATCCTAGGAGGCCCTGTGGAAATAACACGATTTGGAGGAGCTACTAAATCTACTAAAGGATATATGCAGTTGGCCCTAAGGGTAGGCCCAATAACAGCCTTGACTTAGTTTCATGTGATCAGCTCAGAGGATTCTTACCATATCTTGTTGAGGCAACCTTGGCTCCACAAGCACTACCTAATTCCAATCAATGTACCACCAATGTGTGAAAAGAGGCTGAATGGGAGACCCAAAAGGACCCTTACCAACCCAAATCCCTTTAATCAAGGTGAAGTGAACTTCGTAGAAACTGTGTTTTATAATAAGTTAGTACCAGATGATGAATGTCCCACACTAAGGACCCCGGGTGCACCTGTCTTAAAAGAAGAAGAAGGGGGTAACACCCGCGATCTGAGGGATCTCTTGGATAGGAAGAGGCAAAGGAAAGAGGCTAGTTCCTTAGGATTCTAGGAGTGTGTTGTAGTCCAAGAACCCGGAGGCAGGTTGATATATTGCTTATGAAGGTACACGAGACTTGAACGCACTCTGTAGGAGGGTCTCGAACCACCAGACTACATGATGGCTCAAGATGAGATACCAAAAGAGGTGGAGAAGGAAGCACAAATTCAGCCCAAAGAGGAGTTGGAAGTAGTAAACTTGGGGGCTGACCCAAGAACCCCAAAGCCTGTTTTTCTTAGCAGCCAGTTATCAGCAAAGGAAAAGAAGCAGTTAGTGGAATTACTTAAAAGATACGTAAATGTGTGTTGAGGTCCAAAAAGTCACAGCACCTAAGCCCAAAGAAATAAGCGCAAGTGGCCACGAAAAAGGGAAGAAATGCTAAGCCCAAAAAATATCAAGAAGAAAAAAGGCAAGCCCAGGAGTTTATGAGAAAAGAAGAAAAAAAGAAAAGAAAAAAGCCCAGGTCAGAAGATTGAAGAAGAAAGCTGAGTCGGGATCCTCAGAGACTGCCAAAAGGCTCGAGATCCCTTAGGTGTGTAAATACAGTCAAGAAAGGACTAAGACAGTTCAAAAGAAAAAGACAAAAAGGAACACAAAAAAAGAGAGGAGAGGGCACGTCCTTCTTAAGTGTCAAGTGACCCAGCAAGAAAAAGAAGAGAGAAACTTGGAGCGACTTCTCATAGCGCAAGTGGGTAGCACCTCGGGGAACTAGAATGAAGAAGTATAAAAAAAGGAGTAGCAGCGAAAGACTTTCAAACTGGCAGAGTGGGATTCCGTGAAGAACGGCCAAAAGCTAGACCGTGAAGAACGTGACCTCAACATACTCCAAAATAGGTAGTCAGCCATGGGCTTTCAAAGAAACAAAACTAAAAAGAAGGAAAGAATGAAGAATAGGGAAACTGAACCTTCTGGGCGATGGGCACAACACAGGCTCTGCTACCCAGAGGGCAAAACAGGAGAATCAATAGTTCCCCTAGGACTCCAGAATAACACTATAAAAGGGGGGGGGGGGGAGGATTGCAAAAAGGAGAGAATTTGGTAACAGAATCATTGAGAAAGTTCTGTCGAGAAGAAAACTCAGAGAAACTAGTAAATTACTTCCCAGTATCCTAGAAAAAGCCACTATAGCACATACTCGGATTCAAAAAAGAATCAAACTTTGCAAGTCTTAGAGATTTGAATAACCATCTAAGACTGTAATTTTTGAGCTTGCTTGAACCTTGTATCACGTCATAGTGAGCACACTGTAATCATAATAAAGAAAATTCAATGAAATATTTTCTATTGATTTGAGGACCCCTAACTATTACTTTGTGCTTTTACTGTTTGTTTTTTGCATTACTTTGATATTTTGATTGTTGTTCAATACAAATATCCTTGTTTGTTAGTCTATGTGTATTGTAGGAAGTATGCCCTGTGCACCACTTGATTCTTAAACAGCCCTTTAGCTGTAGTGAATCAAAGCCCAGTCCACCAAACAACAACTCGGCCTAGGATCCTTGGGCCTAAGTTGTCACGCCCCAAACTCAAAATGGTCCACGGCATGAAAATTCACATCTCAAAGTACTTGTAGATTTTTTTTTTTTCCTTTTTAACAACCCAATCCACAAAAATTATATCAAGTTCTAATATCAAGAATTATCATTATAATTCCATTGAATATACTCTCAGAGTAAGTCAGAGCTCTGAGCATTAATTACAATGACCATTGGCCACAAAATAATATAGGTCTGAATAAATAATTATATATCAACAGCTTGTCCCATCAGTGGAAATAAAGTCATAACCACTATAATATACAAAAGAATGAGTCAAGCCTATTCTAAGATGTACATCATCTAATATCTCCATTTCAAAAGTTCAGCCTCCATCAGTAGTTAGTCTAACTACTATTAGCCACCAAAAAGCTGTCTCAAAAGATTGTTGCCTGCTTTGAAAAGTTTATAAAATAATGGGATGAGACAGAGCCCAGTAAGTAGCACAATTAATGGGGGTGGGGGAAATGAAAGTTTCATGATAATGGACATTTTACAAAACATTTCATAGTCTAGGAATTTCCATAAAAATCTAGCAAATCCATTTTTCTTAATAAAATGACAAGAATGATTAGAAGAATGAAGCACCAAGCTTTTTCAAAGTATACCAACATGAAACTACATACTATTTACTGTGAGCTATCAAAAAACCCTTTTTAAAACCTAAAAATCCAACCCAAGGCCACATGATAAGCCGCAATAAAAACGTTAGGTATGCCACAAAGACATCAAGTTATGCCACGAAGACATCAGTTATGCCACAGACATCAATTATGCCACAAAGACATCAATCCGCCACAAAGACGGGGTGCCAAGATACCAATGTCACAAAGACTACGACATCTAGCTGGGTAATCATCGGTTAGTCACATATCACAGCCCAAGGGTAAAAGCATAAAGAGCTCACAGTTTACATGAAATTAAAACATTGTTCAATTTCAAGTAGTTTCACAAAAACCCTTGAAATACCCAATATATTCATAAGGTTCTCAAATTTTCCAAAATCATTTCTTGTCAATAACATTTTCTATCAGTTTCCCAAATATCATAAGTCAAGATAAAACATCTTTAGAATTTGCAAATAATGCAACAAATCCATAAAAGTCATTCCCAAGAATTATATCAAAGATGTTTATCTCTTCCATACTAACAAATCATACATTTCCCCATATGCAATATTAAACATGATGTGCTTTTCATATATATAATCATATATAATAGGGTCACAGCACAATACTTTTTAAGAAAAACATAGTTCCACAAATAATTTTCCAAAATGTGTTTGACCTAAACAAAGTTTATGCAACATGATTATTTTCCAAATATCCCATTAAAAAGCTACTTACCTTGCAACCTGCAAAAAGCCTAACTCTCCAAGCTCCAAAGGAGATTAGCTAGAACTTAAACAATACCAAGCAAACCTATCACAATAAGCATAAAACTTGACATTGCATTTAACTATGAATTAGAGATTGCTAACTAAGCAGTTAATTAGGCAAGCCTAGTAATTAACCTCACAAATAATATATTCCACTTCCAAAGTTTCTCAACAAATTAACTCACAAGACATAGGCTCCAATTTATAAAATTTACCCATTCAATGTCGTCTCCCTAATACTAAAATCTTAACAATTTATGAGTCGCTTCCATAAGATTTACACAACATCATCAAAGACCCATGAAACCAAAATCACAATATCCTCCAACACAACCATTTAAATCTTTTACTAGCTCCAAATAAACTCAATAAAATTATATTCACAATCTATTTCACATTAAAAAACCAAAACTCCCAAATTTTCAGTACTTAAATAACCACCATTGCAAAAATCATAAACCCACTCATCAAATACATCCACCAACACCAAAACCCATACATAAAAACACATAAATATCACTTCTAATGCTCATTAATCACATGGGTATTATTATTAAAACTTAGATAGACATAACCTCAAGCAAAAGCATATAAACCCACCAAAAGATTAAGAATTTTCTACCGCAAATAAATAGATATGAGTGAGCCTTACCTTATTCTTATGGAGTTTTCCGGTATACTTCACCGGAAAAAGATGGTTGAGGTGATGAGAAGTGAAGGTGCTAGTGGGAGAGTGAAGGAGTGTGAGAAAGAGGTGTGTTGTGTTGAGAGGAAATGAAAAAGAAAAGAAGAGCAAAGAATGAGTGTGGCCGGCCAAAGAGAGGAGATATTTTACAAATGAGTGGTGGGGAGCAAATGGGTAGTTGGGGTCACACATGTGGCCCATTAAAATCTGATCCACCCTTTTTTCTTTTTTTTGGGCTGTGGCGTTACATTCTTCCCCTCTTATAGAAATTTCGTCCTCGAAATTATACATAGTAAACCTAGATCTCTTTTCATTATGCACCCTTTTCCATCTCAATAATATTTTTCCTTAAGTGGTATGCAAAGCATTTGAAGAACTCAAAGATTCCTACTAAGTGCATCAACAATGACATAGCCTCACAAAGATGATAGTTAATAGAGCAATAATAGCCTTTAATCAATTCAAGCCACCTCTGTCGTCCCATATATAGCTTATTCTAGTTAAATAAATAACCTAAACTTTTATGATCCATACAAATATCATATCTCTCATACAAGTCATGTCTCCAAATTCTCAAACAAACAAAATTGCAGACTACTCCAAGTTATGTGGGGAAATCTTTCTCATGATTCTTACATCCTACTAAGATCCAATGTAATTCCATCCTTAGAGATCACATCACTTAACAACACTACTTGATCCAACCAAAATTCACACTTCCTCAATTTAACAAACCACTTATTTTCTCTTAGTATTATTATTTTCTTTTAATAATCCTCAAGTGTTCCTCATCTCTTCTAGACTCTTAGAATAAGCCAAAATATTATCAATGAATACAATGATAAAATGATCCAGTTAACCATGAAATGCCACATTAATCAAATCCTTAGAGGTAGTAGGGGCATTAATTAATCCAAATAGCATCATTAAGAACTCATAATGACCATACCTAGCCCAAAAGACCATCTTTGGTATTTCCCAAATTTTCGACTAGCGGTAACCAAAACAAGATCAATCTTAGAAAATACTTGTGCTCTTTGCAACTAGCCAAACAAGTCATCAACGCAAAGCAAAAGGATATTTACTCTTAATGGTAACTCAATTTAGATCATGGTAGTTGATACATAACCTTATAGGACCCATTCTTCTCCCTAAATAAGCATACAAGCATGACAAGAAGCCAACCAATCCATGCCTAGGATAACATAAAAATCATGCTTATCTAGCAACACCATTTTAGCTAATAACTCTCTACCCCGAAAAAGACACAAGACTTGAGAACGAGATTATTCCATATAATATCACCGATTGGGGTAGAAGCTAATAACTTAAAATCAAGTAGTTCCAAGCTCTTGTCACAACTTTTAGTAAAGCACTAGGAACAAAATAATGCATGGAACCAATATCAAAAGAACTCTAATATCTGTGGAGAACAAAGGAAGTATACCTATCACCACTGTATTCGTGGTCTGAGTATCCTGAGTAGTCAAGGCGTACACTCTACCTTGCACCCTTTTCCCATCATCATTACCCTTAACCAACTGGGGTGTGGAAAAGGAACCCGAGCCTTTAGTAGTTGGGCATTCTCTAGCAAAGTGTCCGGGTTGCTTACAAGTGTAGCACAACTTGGCTCCCAAAGTACAAGGTTGTCCTTTATGGGTCTTACCACAACGAGTGCAAGGCCACTTATAATGACCCCTATTACCAGACTTCTTAAAGAACCCCTTCTTTGAATTTTGCCCCTGACCTTCTGCATGCTGAAAAATAGAGGGTTCTTGCTTCTTTTCATCATTCTTGGAGCCAAGGTTGCACTTAAAGTCTTCTTCAAGACTCATTGCCTGCTTCACAGTATTAGTAAAAGTATCCACTCCAGAAGCTATAATGAGAGGGCGAATCCTACCATTAAGGCCTTCCCAAAACTTTTTCATTTTCTTGGACTCATTCGGAATCAAGTAAGGAGCAAAGCAAGAGAGTTCAACAAACTTTGTAGCATACTCCTCCACTGTCATAGCCCCCTGAACCAATCAAAAAATTGTCTTGCCTTACGGTCCCTCACTACATCGGGGAAGTATGTCCTATTGAAAACTTCCTTAAACTTCTCCCAAGTAATGGGAGTGTTCCTTCCCAACTCTGTCCTTAACAATTGCTCAATGCTTGACCACCATCTATCAGCAGGACCCTGAAGAACAAAAGTGGAATATAACACTTTCTGAGCATCAGTGCATTCAAGGGCTCTCAGTAATTTTTCCATCTTTAGCAGCCAATTCTCTGCTACCATAGGATCAGGTCCCCCATCAAAAGTTGGAGGTTTTTGCTTATGGAACTCTCAAAAAGTGCAACCCTCCCTCCTACGCTCACCACCCTGGACTGCTCTAGCAATCCTAGCATAAGTCCTGTCTGCCACCTCATCAATCTCGCCACCATCAGGAGTGATAGATCTCTCACCCTCTTGGCGTTGCCTATGGCCATGCTCTGGAGCTATAACCTCATCCATATTCCTTACTTTACGTGCTTTCTTTTTAGGAGGCATAATGTACCAAGGTACTTATACCTATACCCAAAAAAAAAGCAAGTAAATCATAAGGCAACATAGAAGGTTAGCATAGAAAAGATAGATAAGGAAAAGGAATAGTAGGTGGAAGCTGAAACAAAGGTACAAAATAAGGAATTTATTAAACCCCTAATGCTCTGACTTAGATCAAAATCAATTCATATTTTCAAAATCTACAGAATCATAACCTAAGCTTTGATACCATAATTGTCACGCCCCGAACCCAAAAGGGTCCGCGGCATGAGAAATCACATCTCAAAGTACTTGTAGATTTTTGTTTTTTTTTTTTTACTGGGGCGTTACATAAGTGCTACCAAAAAAAGCACTCTTGCAATGTGTTTGCATGGACATATGACATGATGCTTGGCCTAGATACCAGGCTGGCGGTCCATTCTCTCAATGTAGATCCTAGAATTAAGCTAGTAATCCAACCAGCTAGGGTTTTTAACATTGAGGTAGAGGCTCAAATCACTCAAGAAGTTGTTGGTAGCAGGATTCATCAAGCCTATCAAACACCCTAAATGGCTTTCCAACATAGTTCCTGTGAAGAAAAAATAATGACCAAATTCAGTGTTGAGTGGATTTTTGCAAATTAAAAAAAGCATGCCCAAAAGATGAATTTCCTTTACCCAACATCAATCTCCTCGTAGACTCAGCTACAGGAAATTCCATGTTCTCCTTCATGGATGGGTATAGTTGGTACAATCAAATTTGAATGGCTGCCAAGGATGCCAAGAAAACAACATTCAGGACCCGATTGGGAACTTCTATTATACTGTGACAGCCATCTTTTAAGAGATGGAAGATTATGTAGATGATGTTGTGGTAAAATCAAAAACCAGGGCAGGGCACTTCCAAATCCTTTAACGAATTTTTGAAAGATGCAAAATGTACAAGCTACGCATGAATCCACTAAAATGTGCCTTTGGATATCCATTGGAAAGTTCCTTGGGTTCCTGGTACATCACAGAGGCATAATTGTGAATCCAGCCAAGGCCACTACAATAGCAACCATGAAGAGGCCCACGATGGTCAAAGAACTCAAAAGTTTCCTAGGAAGTTTCCTAGCTTTGGTCACCAGTGGATTATCCAATTGTTGAAAAAGGGAGTTGAGTTCACATGGGAAACTGAACAACAGGAAGCCTTCCAAAGGATCCAGCAAATCAGGAACCACCTGCCTACCTTAGAGGCACCAGTACGTATGAGGCTTCTGTTATTGTATTTGGCATCCAATTCTCAAGCAATTGGGGCATTGCTAGCTTAGGAAAATGATAAAGGAAATGAATAACCTATTTATTATGTGAGCAAGGCTTTGAAGGACACAGAAACAAGGTATCCTAAGATAGAGATAGCATGCTTGGTGGTAAATTATGCATCTCAAAGGCTGAAACGATACTTCTCAGCCCATCAGATTCTCCTAGTGACAAAGTCTCACCTTAAAAAAGCCCACCTCCATTAGCCCTTGCTAACCAGAAAGGTGGCCCAATGGCTAGTACTGCTTTCCCAATATGATATAGGCCTAAGGACCTCCAAGGCTATCAAGAGTTAGGCCATAGTAGATCAACTAACCTAGTACCCTGGGGAAGAGGAGTGCCCATTGAGCGAGGAAATCTTGGGAGAAGTAGCGGTGATAGAACTCTCAGGAAGGAATTTGACCATGATGTTTGACGGGTCAGCAACGACAGCTTCAAATGGTATAGGAGTTGTACTAAGCTATGAAGATGGGGACACCGTGCCATTCTCCTTCAAACTAGAGTTCCCTTGCTCAAATAATGTTGCTGAGTATGAGGTTTACCTGACCAAGCTAACCATAGCACTTGTTATGGGAATTAAACATATGAGAGTGCTAAGGGATTCCAACCTTGTGCTTTCTTAAGTCAAAGGGGACTTTGCATTAAGGAAGCCAAGCCTAGCATCCTATCTTACTTGGGCACAAAAGGTGGAAGGGAGGTTCCAAACATTTAGTGTGGAGTATGCCCAAAGAAATGAGAATTGGTTTGCTGACGCATTGGCCACCCTAGAATCCCAAGTATCTTTCAAAGAGGAAAGTACCCTAATAAGGGTAAACAAACAGCAAAGCTCCATCACAAAAACTCTCAAAAGGATGTTCTCGAAGGAACCAAGTGAAGAAGAATGGAGAAGTGTGATAAAGAGAGAAGTGGGAAAGTTAGAATGTGGAGGGAGCATCAAGGAGTTAAAAGATTATACCTTAATAGAAGGAGACTTGTACAAGAGGCTGCCCGGAGGGATCCTATCCAGATTTATTAGTGAAAAGGAACGAAAGCTAAAACTAGATGAGCTACACAACCAAACTTGTGGGGTCGTGGAAAAAGTCAGCCTATACAGGAGGATGCAACGCATGGGGTACTACTGCCCTAACATGAACAAAGATGCTACCATTGTACAAGAAACGTGTCAAGGTTGCCAGCTCTCAGTGGACAAGGAGGAAAGTTACGTAGTGTTTGTTGCAGAAGCCTGGAGGACCCCGTTCGTCGGGTACCTGACTCAAGGGATCCTGCCAGTTGACAGGAAGCTGGCCCACTAACTTAAAAGGCTAGCTATTCGATATTTTTTTTGTAGAATGAGATTATGTTTAAAAGAGGATGCAACAGAGATCCCCTGAGATGCCTAAGGCCCAGGGAGGCTAGGGAGGCAGTAAAGGAAGTTCATTCAAGAGAGTATGGAAGTCACCTAGGAAAGAAGAGGCTCTATAAACATCTACTGCAACTAGGATATTATTGGCCCACAATGAAAAAAGATTTTTAGGAGCTGGTTAAAGCATGTCATAAATGCCAAGTACTAGGGGATGCTATACACACTCACCCAAATGCACTACAAGATATGACTACCACGTGGCCCTTCCACACATGGAGGTTTGATCTCATAGGACCCATTAACCCACCTTCCAATGACTACATACGGATCCTAGAAGCCAATGAGCACTTTACAAAATGGGTAGAGGCTATCCCTTTGAAGAAGGCCACCGGGGCAGCAGTTTCCAACTTCATTCGCGAGCATATCATCACACGGTTTGGGATACTTAGGATGTTGATTAGTGACAACGTGATCCCATTTGTAAACAAGGATGTGAGGAGCTTATTGGAGAAGTACTGCATCAAACATAGGAGGTCCATGCCTTACTACCCCCAAGGAAATGGCCAAGCTAAGGCAACCAATAGGGTAATACTGAAAATCCTGAAGAAGATGAAACATGAGTATGGGGGAAAGTGGAGCTCCCATCTGACAGATGTACTCTGGGCATGCAGGAGTTCCCTAAAGATAGCCACAGGATTTTCACTGTTTTCCTTTGTTTATGGGACAAAGGTCATCAACTTAGTAGAATTTGTAAAGTTTTGATTTACAACTATTGTATGTTGGCTTTAATTCCGTACCAAATTTGATTGTAATTATGTTCAATCTTATATACCCTGTATTTTATGTAGGATTTATTTGTAAGGGTTGTGTGTGTGAGAGAGTGTGTGAAGACTCAAGGCAAAGTGCAAAGCAAAGAAGATTTCGCGGGTAGCCTGCAAGAAACCTTCCCGTGAAGTGAAGCATATGATCAGCACATGACTGGAATGCGAAGAGTCATGACAGATGGTGACAGCTAGTTTTTGCGAGTGTCTTGCGGGTAAGGCCTTCCCGCGAGATACTCGCGAAACATTTTGTTTTGCCAATTTGTCATATCTAATACACCCTGTCCCTAACCACACTATATATACCCACATTTCCCACAGATGTTGAGTAGTGCTTTCAGAGAGAAAACCCTAGCCATAACCCTTAAGAATGAGAGATTGTTATACCCACAATTCTCTACATAATCCATTGTGATTTTCCTCCACTCCTACCTTTCCATTTTCATATCCTTGAGAGGTTGATAGCCCAAACACTTACCACATCTATTCTGAGTGTCAAGTGAGGTTTTGGTGCTGCTAGGAAGCATTGGAAGAAGCCATGCTTTGGCGGATGCAATCGGGTGTATTACGGGATCTGGAGAGCTAGATAAGACACGGTTCCGAAAAGCCTTGTTGGAGTAGGAGCTTGGAGGGCTTACGTGCATTGGGTAGATTAGGCTTGGAGGGTCTCTTGCTATTCATGTATCCCAATTGATTGTCTAGTGGATTGATTTACCGCTTGGAGGGCGACGGAGAGGTTTTATGCCGAGTACTTCGGTTTCCTCTTCGATAACACATCGGCATGTTATCTTGTGTTTGTAGTCTTCTTCCCTACTCTTTTAGCTTTCATTTTACTATTGTGATTTGATGAATATGGCTTAGAGTAGTTTTATTGTTTGTTCACTCGCATTTACTCTATTCCGCACGTAGTTTAAGTAAGAGTAAAATCAACCGAGCCGTAATCTTTAATTTGGGGGTCTAAATAGCTCTTGTGTTTTAACACATTTTCAAGCTTTCAATTGGTATTAGAGCGGGTACACTTATTTGGTTTCATTACCTAAGTGTGATCCTTGACCCCTTTGTGATGGACCAATCACAATCGCTCAATGCTTCACCATTCTTTGATGGGAGCAACTATGCATTTTGGAAAGTTCGTATGAGGGCATTACTATGTGCTATAGATGAGTCGATATGGGATTCCATCGAAAATGGGTATGTTAAACCCACGACAGCTAAGTCTGAATGGGACAAGGTAACTCTTGCTTTGGTGAATGCAAATAGTAAAGCTATTAATGCTATATTCTGTGGTGTGTTTACTGATGAATTTCACAGGATATCGCATGTGGAGACTGCCAAGGAAGCTTGGATGATTCTTGAGACTACCTATGAGGGTACCAAGAAAGTCAAGGACACAAAACTCCAAATGCTTACCATTCGATTTGAAGAGCTCAAGATGGGTGATGATGAGTCTTTTGACTCATTCTATGGAAAGCTCAATGAAATCGTAATTGCCAAGCTCAATCTCGAAGAGAATATTGTGGATGTTGAGGTGGTGAGAAAGATTTTGAGGTCCTTACTGGAGAGCTTTCGTGCGAAGGTCACAACTATAGAAGAAAGTAAAGATTTGGATGAGATCAAGATCCAAGAACTCGTTGGATCTCTCCAAACATATGAGCTTGGACTACCTTCCCACAAGTTAAGCAAATCACTTGCTCTCAAAACCATCAATGAGAGAATGGATGATTCCTCCGAAGAAGATGATGTGGAGAAGGAAGTAGCATTCCTTGCAAAGAACTTTCCGAAATTTCTAAAGATGAAAAATAGTGGGAAGTCATTCAGCAAAGGAAAGTTTTCATCCCCCAAAGGTGATAGGAAGGAGTTCAAGAAGAAAGATGGGAAGGGTAAAGTGTGCTACGAATGCAACGGTCATGGACATCTCAAGAAGGATTGTCCCAACTATTTGAGAGGGAAGGGTAAAGTGTTTGCTACCCTTAGTCATTCTAAAAGATCAAATTCAAACACAGAAGGAGAATGTGATAGTGAAGGAAATTACAAGGCCTTCATGGCAATTGCCTCCATTGATTCTAAGGATGAGTTGAGCAATTTGGTTGATGAACTTGGTGATCTTTCCGAGAATGAGGAAGTTGAAGAATCGAAAGATGAAGATGTATGCCAAAATGAAGGGGAGAACAACCTTCAAGAAGCATATGATTCTCTACTGGAAGATTGTGGCAAATACGCCAAAGTTGCGAACCTTGCTGTGAAAAAGATGAAAATGGTTGAAGAAGAACATAGGTGTATGCTTGTGCAACTTAAGGAAGCAAAGTGTGAAGTAGAAGGACTCAAAGGAGAACTGGTTAAAGCTTATTCGGAGATCAAGTTTCTTAAACTTGAAATTATCCAAGCCAATGTCAAGGTTGAGCGCATCTCCACCAAGAAACTTGACAATGTGCTGTCCTCACAAAAATCGTCACATGATAAGACCAGTTTAGGCTATATTGGAGAAGGAAGCTCTAGTAGTGAACCCAAGAAGGAAGTAAGGTTCATATCAGCCAAGAATGAAGAGAAACTCAAAGAAGTGAAGCTTGAGAATGAGACTCCTACTGCTGTAAAAAGAACCATTAGTGCAACACCAAAGGAAAAAGGGAAGTCATTACCCAAAAATCAAAGGAGGCCTCAAGTAAAGCACTTGTGTCATCTTTGTGGCGTATAAGGGCACACATGGCTGAATTGTTTCAAGCTCCATGCACTCAAGAAGGCTAACACTATGCGTGGCTAGGAAAGTTCAAAGAGATGACCAAAGGGAGCACAAGCTAAGGGAGATAGTGAGGGCATCTCATTGGAGATGTTATGGAAATGTTGAAAAACATATCACTATGCCTTGCTAGCTTCACTCCAAGGTTTGAAAGTTATGTTAGTCGTACCCTTCCATCTAAGGCTTTCACCCAAAACACTCGTAAAGTGTGGGTGAAGAAGGGTACTTATGCATGATCACTTCCTATATCCATGCATTAATTCTTCTGATATTTAAGGTCATAGGCTTATGCATCATGACATACATAATCCTTTTGTGTCATTGCTTTTGGTTTATAGCATGTTTTTTTCAAGTTTTGTTTTGTATTTGTTGTTTGTTTGTTGATCTTACTTTACATGTTCTGTTTTTTAGTGTGTTGAAAAATTCAAAAATCCATAAAAATTGAAAAATCTCCAAAAAGTTTGATCACATGTGTTGTGTATATCACATGTGAGTTTGGCCTAGTACCTTCGTACTAATGGCATAGTTACGAGCTTAGCTTGTTATGTATGCACATCTATTTTTGTGGGAAAAATCTTGAAATCTATGTGTGACTATTGTAAATCGATCTTCAAGCTTGTCATGAATGATTGGTCAATAGTTTTGTTGGTTTTGATACATGCATAGACTTGTGCTTATAGTCTTGCCACACTTTTTTTTTTTTTAATGTTTTTTCTTAAAGAGCTCAACAAATTTAAATCTCAAAATGAAAAGAGATAATGAGCTGCAAAAGCTGTCACACATACTAGTATTTGACTAAGAAAGAGGGAAAGCGAATTGTATTGAATTGTATGGTGCTCAAAAAGCCAAAGGCTTATTCTCAATATTGAAATATCAAAAATTTCAAGCACCGATCTCAAAATGAGATGTATTGTTCAAAAATGATCAAATGTTATGATTTGTAAAGAAGCCAAATGAAAAGCTTCAAAGATGTGTATCCATTTTCTTGTGGGATGTCATATATGTTCATTTTTGTAATTGAGATAGACCACTTGACTTAGTACCGGTTGTGTATGACTTAATTAAATTGATCATTGAAACTTTACTCTAGACTAAGGACTATTCCACATTTGATACTCACCCACAACGCACAAGACTTTAGTTCAATTAATGCTTATTTCATTTGTGTGATTGTACATGATCAAATATGATGTGTATGCTCAAATGCTTGTCAATCAAACCCAAAAATATTTGAGTATTTTATATGTTTTTGGGTTTTATTCTTTTAGGTTTTAAGTTTTTGTTCAAAATGCATTTTTGTGTTGTTCTTCAAAAACATCTTCAGAGGCATTTTCGCAAGAAGCTCGTGACTAAGCTCTTCCCGTGAAAAGAGGTTAAGGCAAAAACTTGAAAACGCAAAATTCAGACAGAGACTTTTGTGACTGTTTCACAACTAAAGGCTTCTCACAAAAAGCTTTTTGTTTCAGATGCATTTTTCATGAGTAACTTCGCAAGTATGTAACTTGCGAAAAACGCGTATTTTCAATTTTAAAGGGCTGATGTGACAGATTTTTATACACACTTGAGTTGCCTCTTTTCACCTTCCCCGTGCCTCTTTCAACCCAAAATCTTATTTCACTAAAAAACCCAATTAAATCTCAAAAGAAAACTTCTTCAAATATGTTCTAAGGTATGTTTCTACAATCTATTCTCTTTATTTCCTTAGATTATGCAGAAAATTTCTAGGTTTTTCTTGAATTGGGTATTTTCGAAAAAGGGTTGGGAACTTATGATTTTGTGAAAATTTTTCAAAATTTTTTATTGGGCTTTATCCCATTTGTCTTGTTTGTGTCTATGTTGGCCCTATGTGGCAATTTTAACTTGTATTTAGGAAGATTTTCACATGATCATGCATTGCCCACATGCTAAGTAGAGTGTTGCATATCAACTATTTGATAAAATGCTCAAGTGGCATTTTTAAGTTGTTTTGGACTCCAATGAGTTCCAAATTCTGGGATTACCCATGATTGAACTTGCATAACATGTTTTAATCATTGGGTGTGTGTTTTACAAAATTTGACCCAAAGGTGCCTATCCATGCCTTGCCATGCATCTCCTAGGCACACCTCATGCACACTACATGCACACTTGATGCACGCACATGCATAGTTGTCATTTTTTTTTTATATACATTTTAATGATATTTACATGTTTTACCACTTAAAGCATGTTCATTTGACACTATTGTGTTCCATTTTTAAGTGTTGTGCTTTTGTTTTGGACTAACTGGACACTAATCAAGTTTTTGCTCTTGCTTTGTGTTTTTTGCACTTGTTTTCTCTTGTTTTGTGATTAAGTGTGTAGATGTCTCTATACAAGAAGTCAGTTGTGAAAGGAGGCAGTAGCAAAGGAAAAGAGCCTGTGATTGATGTTGATAACCTCTCTCCAAGGTCAAAGAGGACTCGATCACCAATAGGAGTTTTTGATCCAGACAAGTTCAGATCCTATGTTGCATTTCAAAATTATGATAACTATTTTAAAGAAGCTCTGTTGTTGGTTGAAACGGCTATTGAGCAGGCGTCTCTTCTTGAAACAAAAATCCCTAAATGGTTTGCCACCAAGGATTGGAACTACCTACTTTCCAACCTTAATGATGCATACGAGAACATGGTGAAAGAGTTCTATGCTAATGCAATTTTTGAAGAGGATGAGCTCAAATACGGGGTCAGGGGAAAGAGTTTCTCAATGACACCGGTTTACCTGGTGGAGATCCTACGCATCAACCAGCCAATATTTACTAAACCACTGATATATAATGATCTAAATCCGAATGAGGAGGTTCTTCGAAAAGCCTTAAGAGATAACTTGGAGTTCTCATCCAATGAGAAATCAGTAAGTGTGGCATCCCTATCTCTCGAATTAAGGCTTCTCATGATGATCATGTTTCACAACCTCTATCCTTTGTCAAGCACAGGGTACATGAATCTTGATCGAGCGTTATTCCTGCATGATCTAATCACTGACGAGGAGATTGATGTATGCTCTCACATTTTCCACATCTTGGCAAAAACAGCTGAACGAATTGCTTCAAGGAATTGTCTTCCCTTTTTCCTCCTTATTTTAAAGATTCTAAAGCTTAAAGGCGTGCATCCTATGGAAGATGAGCACCCATACCCACAGCTAAGTCCAAGAAACATCCGCACGCTTAATGCCAGTATAGGTCACACCAGAAAGAGCACCAAGCAAGAGAGCCATGCTCCGGGTAGTTCCAGCTCTAGCTCACATACCTATGATGAAAAGGTAGACAACATCATGGCCATTCTCCAAGAGATCAACACTAAAATATCTGGACTAGCTACCATTATGCACTCCCAACACATTCGCTTTGACATGAAGTTCACATCTCTTTAGACTCAGTTGGACCAAATTCAGAGGAAGTTAGAAGAACATGGAGACTAGCTATTCCATGACAAAAAGGGGGAGATGGTTATTGATAGGGGGAGAGCATTGCAGATCAAGCCAGCCTAACATTAGACATTTTGTCTCACATCACCTATTTATATTTTTATTGCTTTCTTTTAAAGCTTTTAGTACTTTTGTTTAATATCAGTTTAATATTCAGTACTTAGTTTTTTTTCACTGCTTTATAGCATTTTTTTAGTACTTTTAGATTATCTTGAGTACTACACACTTGTACCCTTGCTGGATCTTGTATCCTTAATGCAAATACTTCTTGTATTTTGCATTGGTTATGTGTTGGACATGCAATTGATCTTTGTGTTGGTCTTTATTGCATTGTGTGTCCGGATGATCATTTACTAGCTAAATTTTCATTGTAGTCATTCTTTAATGACTGTTCTTGTATGATCAAGATATGCTTAAATGTCTATATAGTGTCTATTAACTTGATTGCACTTTACTTGCTCACATACCTACCATGTATTCAACTTGTCATAAGCTTAATTGTCTATATGGTGTTTTCTCTTATCCTGCCATTTATGAACAAAACTTTTAACTTTCACTCTTCTCAGATGAACTTTTCTGCATGATTTCATTCTGAGATAGTCTAGTTTCTTCTTTGTCAAGCTAAGATATTTTCCAATGATCATCATGATAGAATTCAAATAACTTTTAGACTTGCATTTTCTGACACACTCAAACAAATAGAGATTAGAAAAACAAGATGTATTTGAAAATAAAGATCTTTTCATGCTGGTTGCAGCCATGACAACAGGGGTCAGTGGATCACATAGCAGAGATTAACCCTAATCAGAGTGTGCCCGCTCTGATACCACTTGATAGGCCAAGAATGTATTGACCCCTTGTAATAAATTAACCAATTAATTAGCCAAGTGAATTAATTAAGTTAATTAACATGCAATACGCGTGGTAGCACAAACAAATCTCCAACTAAGTTAATGTGCAGTGGAAAATAAAGTTGACATGGTGATTTGTTTTCAAATAGGGAAAACCTACATGGCAAAAACCCCACCAAGTGATTTTAAGGTTACCACTCCTGAAAATCCACTATTATCAAACGATTACAAGTAAAGAAATCTCATTACCTTATACTAACCTACAGTTGAACCCTTACCCTAATACCTAATTGGACTTGTTCTGTAGTGACAATCTCTCCTTTCAATGCACGGCTCCCAATACATGACTAACTAATTGATATGTGGATCCTAGTACGCGGCTTACACACCAACATGAGAAGGATGTTAGCTGCAAAGTTCTTTAGTTCATCAACATGATGAAGATCACAGAGCTCCTTGGTTACAAATCCCTACAGTGTACAAACGCAGCAACTTCTTCAAGAAAAAGATGAACTAGGGCATATGTCTCTGGTTCACAATATGCTTGTGAAAAACTTTTGCATTGATGTACATCAGCTGTGACGACCCTTAAAACAATCTTGAAATTTCAAATTACGTTGTTGTGACTTTGAGGGATTTGAATTTCAAATTATGATGATTCTGAAATTTTTCATTGCAATTTCAAACTGAATTTTTATATATTTTTTTATAATTTCCATCATATTTCCCTACAGGTGTTTGCGGGTTTTGGTGTAATAATTGATAGTAGATAATGTTGAAGTATGTATCTTAATTCTTGAAATTATAGGTGATATCTTGATTTTGGTGTTACTCACCCTTAAATGTTTTTATTTTTTATGGTCCATTTATTTAAACCTGCTATATTTTATAGATTTGAGATACTTGATTAGAGCTATTGAGTTAAATTGAAAGGTCGGGATAGCCTAATTTTCCCTTTGTTACTTTTATTTAAATATAAAACTATCTTATTTGTTGATGTTTAAAAAAAAAAATTAGCACAAAAACAGTATAAGAAGATTTACAAATACGTACTCTCGGATTCAAAAAACAAACGTTAAAATTACTTTTGGTCCTTTACCATTTTTGAGCCTTTTTTGATATTTGCTTAAGTCCTTACTAATTGCTAGATTCTGCACATTACTTTTTATTATTCATGAATAAGATTTTTGATTATGTATATCCGATTTATATATAATAAGTTGTCCTTAGAATAAGGAAAATATTTTAATAATTTTTCTAATAGCTTCAAAGCCAATATATAGTACAAAGAATGCAATCTAAATTTGAACTTGATTTAATGTTAACCATTTCTTGAGGCACCATTTAATTAAAGTGTCAATCATTGCGGGGCACAAAATATGATTTTGTATGAGAACTAAAGAACGGAAACTCCTTGAAAAATAGAGATAGCACAAACCTATTTTATAGATAGCATACCTACAAGCAGGACAAGGACAAATGAGTAGCTATACAACTTGAACCAAACAAATTAATGCATTTTATTTATTGTATTGTTATGTTAAGTTCTTGTCTTAATATATTTTATTTATTGTATTCTTATGTTAAGTTGTTGTCTTTTAATACGTAAAATGTTCCTGAGTTCCCACATTTGTATGGACCATCTGATGTGCATAACCCACACTTTGATTGTTCATTATTGGCTCTATGGTACATTCTAATTCTGAAATTTTGTGCACACAATGCGTTTGGCAAAAACCCCACCGGGTGATTTTCAGGTCACCACTCCCGAAACTCCACTATTATCACAACAAGCGGTTACAAGTAAAGAAATCCCAAGTACGTTACCAACCTACAGTTAAACCTTTACCCCAATACCCAATTGAACTTGTTCTGTAGTGACAAATTCCCCTTTCAATGCACGGCTCCTAAGTACATGACTAACCAATTGCAGTATGCGACTTCAATCACCAACTAAGAAGATTGTTGGCTACAAAGTTCTTCATTTCATCCACACGATGAAGATCAAGAAGATGCTTGGTCACAAAACCTTACAGTGCACATACACAACAACTTCTTCAAGAGAAAGAGATGAACTGGGGTAAGAACTTCGTCTCCGTTCACAATTTGCTTGAGTAGAGTTTTGCTTAATGCTTGTGCAACTTGTGAACTCTTTGATAGCCCTTAAAACAATCCTTTTATCTGTCTGGGGTTAGGAGAAAAGAAGGCCCAAAGACACATTCACAGATTCCAAGAAAAGCAGATCAAAAATTCTGTTTTTGTAAACCTTGACAAATAGAAGCTGTCGAGCATTTATCGAACTAGCTGTCAAGCCACGGGGCTGAAACAACTTCTTAAACCTTGACACATGCTAGCTGTCGAGCTTTAATAACTCTGCACTTTCAGCTTGTTTTCTTGGACAGACTTGAAGGCTTCAACACTTGATCTTGAAACATGGTTTCTTGAAGTATTTAAACACATCTTAAATCTACCCAAATACAAGTAAAGTGCATTTTGTCAAAGGATAAGCCAATTACATAAAATAGTGACATATGTTCCTAATAAGTGAATCACATATGTCCTAACAATCTCCCCCTTTGACAATCCGTGACAAAACCACAACAAACAAATGAACATATGAGAGAAGTCATAAATCACTCAACTCATATTCACCTGTTGAATACAATAAAATCTATCCTAACACAAACTCTTGAAAAACTTTGCAAGAAAAGAGTTTATGGCAAGTAGACTTTGACAACCTGTATTTCTGAAACACTTTAAACAAAACTCATCAAAGCATCTTTGTGTGAAACAGAAATAATAGATTGCATACACGTAATAAGAAGCATGTGCATAAAGAGAGAAAAGAAACAACACATGTAAGGGGTAGGTGAAAGAAAAATATACATCAACATATATAAAGAATATAAGTACAATGTATGTAAAAAAAAAAAAAAAAATGGTTACAAGACCTAAAGTACAAGAACAATGTTTCTATAAAAGAAAGAAAAGAAAAGATACATAAAATCCTCACTACATCCCTCATATCAACACTCCCCCTAATGAAATGTCCTATACCAACTCTCCCTCTAAGTATGACTACTCTCATATCAAAACTACTCTCCCTTTTTGTCACGAGTGACAAAGGGTAAAAGTGTGAAGTAGAAATCTCATCGTAGAGCTAGCATCTCCATCATCATCATCCTCTGAAGCATCATCATCATCAGAATCAGAATCAACAGAAGGTGGTGAAGGAGTAGCCTCGGGATCAAATCTGTCTATGGTCGCCTGTCGTCGTGCAATACGACCTACACAAACGTTCACCTGATACAACTCCGTAGAGAGAGTATCAAGGCGAGCATCCATGCGCTGTAGCTGCGCTATGATGTCTCCTAATGACACATCGCTTGTAGAGGAGGTGGGAGCGGATGTGGATCAAGCAGATTGAGATGGAGTTGGACGGGTGGAAGGTATAGAATCTGTCTGTCGCGACCTAAATTGAGCCTCGATACGTTTAACGATAACGTAATCTATGGCACACATGAAGGTGAAAGGGTCAGACACTGGAAGAGGGACAGAAAAATGGTGTAAGATTCTCGCGATAGTAAAGGGAAAGATGAGCTTATCACGAGACGCCGAATCTAGATGAACATCTATGATGGAAAGAATAAAATGAGAAGGGAAATCAATTGTAAGATGCTTAAGAAGGGACAACAGAAATCAAGCATGAGGCTCAGTGATAGAGTTCTAATGAGAGAGAGGATGGAGTACAAAGGTCATCACCATGTTCAAAAATCGCGAGCCTTTTGCAAAGGCTGAACAATAAATGAACTAGCACTCACCCCACTCGGAAGGATGCTCACAAAAAGCTGATTTAAGCTCATCTTTGGACACAGTCCACAGATACTTACAACTAGGATAATCAAGAAACTTTACCCTAGGAACCCTAAGCACATTTGCAACAAGTTACAGTGTGATAGGAATGCCCGTACCTCAAATGCGAGTAAAGAAAAGAGGTACTGAACGATCAATCCCGTGCATGTTGGAGTAAAACTCCTGGATAAGCACGAGAGGACATGTGACCGGGACGTCACACAGTGACTCCTATCCTCAACTGTGAATGACAGTGGGAAGGTCAGTGTTCGCGAAGTTCGCCAGAATGACTTGGCGTTCAGAATGAATGCCGCGTCTAGAAAAGTTCTCTGAGAATGCCTTGTGGGCATCATCATCACGGAACCAAAGAGAGAGAGGAGCAGAATCAGAAGACGAAGAGGGTTCCGGGTCGGAGTGGACATACGCTTAGGTGCCATAGACACAACTAACGTAAACAAAATAGAGAGGGGGAAGAAAGAAACAATCAAAAAAGCTCCAAAACAGTTCAAATATAACAAGTATATTGAAAAGTAGAGAACGTATGCATGAGAAATGCATAAACATGTGACATGCAAAAGAAATTGCATCATGGGCTCATCCGAATCCAATCTTACCAGCACATAAACAGATTGCACCATCTAAATGCATGATAATATTGTTATAATGCAAATGTGATGCAATGCATGAAGTTTTTAAGATCAAATCTTCAAAACCCATCCCAAAATTTCAACAAAAACTCAACAATTTTCAAAAACCCCAAATTTTTTCAAAAACCCCAAATCCTAGGTCTCAAAACATGAAATGCATGAATATGAGAGATTAGAAGCTTACCAAGTGAAGAAAAACTTGAAAAAGCTTGAAGAAACCTTGAGGAAGAAGATTGGAGTGAGAGAGAGAGGATTGGGAGATGAAAAGACAAAGAAATTGAGAGGGAGATCGACAGAAATGAGAGGTAGATCGAACGAGGTGTTTAAATAGAGCCTCAGTAAATCTCGACAAATGAAGGTGTCGAGAGGTGTCAAGACATTTGTCGAGGTAGGTGTCGAGAAAAAGGCTGTCAACAGCTATAAGTGTTGAGCAGGTGTCGAGGAATAAACCACCATATCAAGAATAGAAGCTCGATCGATCAACCTAGCTGTCAAGAAGCTATCAAGGAGACAGGAACTTTCTTGATTGATCCACCAGGTGTCAAGGAGGTTTCGAGATTGCAATAAGAAAAAAATCTTGGAAGCTCGACAGATAGCCAGGTGTCGAGGAGGTGTCGAGCAAGTTTTTTAAAAACAGTTTTTCGAGAAGAGAAAAACACAAATATGAATGCAATCAAACATGCAACACAACCAATGATCCAAACACCATTTAAACCTCTCAAAATCATCTCTCAATAGCAATTTTAAGCATGTGGATCCCAAACACACACACACACACTAAACAAGTCTAACCAACTTTTATATTTCAAAAAACAAGTCAAGACAGTTTAGTGAGCATACATTAATACATGTAAAACCTTGTGATGGCCAAATCACATTGTACCTGCACATGTATCAAGAGTAGCAAAGAATATTACGTGTTGTGTGTGAAAAATATTGCAAGATTGCATAAGTGTATACATGTTATGACGATTTGAGATATGAGAAAATCACTTTAACACACACACAATCATAACTACTTGGTGGGGACTATCACCTTCAAGTTACATCCTATAACTCCCACATCTCCTTGAATACACGCTTGCAATCATATTTAAAGCATTTTTGATCTTTTTGCTTTTTATTTTCTTTGCATATTTTTCTTTTAAGCAAATCATGCATGGGCATATACGAGATAGAAAAGAAATACCCAATGATGGTAAGCATTTGACATTCCAATTTTGCTATGTCGGAGGACACAAATGTCATTGACACTGCACTTTTGTTATGCCGAAGCATACAAGTGTCATATTATGATTGGCGGGCAACAGTAGTGAGATGGTTATTTATGCTTTTCTCTTAGAATTTTTCAGTCATTCCCGTCAAAAAGAGTGATATGAGTATTAAATACAAAAGATAACTTAATCTTACTCATCACAAACAAGAGCCACAAAGCTCAATTGCTTAGTTGTACATAGAGATGCTCATCTAAGCTATAAAAGATACAAAGTTTAGGAAACTTTACTTCAATGGCCATTCAAGGTACACAAGTACCAATGTACACAAAACACACACTGTTTTATATTTTTCTGATTTTTCAATTTTTTTTTCAATTTTTTTTTTATATGAAAAACAAAACTAAAAAATAACCAAACAAAAACATGTTAAACAAAGCAAAGCATGAAAACTAGACTAACTCAAAACTTGAAAGTAAAACACATAAGTAATGCACACACAAAAGCAAGAAAAGAGAAAGAGAAAAGTGATAGAATCACTTGGAGCCCTTTTCCTTCCACACCTTGGAAGAACCTTTCCTTTGATTAAACCCTTGAACCGACGGTGAGAGGGAAGAATTAAAACCATTCAAGTTCAAAAGGAACATGAGGGCTTTGAGAAGATCTTCAAGGGGAGCAAGAGAGGATTGAAGTTGATTCTGGCTTCCAAATGCTATCATGCCATTGCTCTGTTGAGTGGCTAGCCACTTATAGCAATTTGGTCGAGTATGACCGGCAACTCCATAATGATGACAAAGATGCTGCTTCTTCTGTTTTGGCTTTTGAGAGTTAGCCTTTTTAGCCCTAGGGTTCTTAGCTTCCTTCTTATCTTGCTTAGGGGGTGCTCGTAAGATAGATTTACCTTTGTCTAAGTTCTCACTAGCTAAATCAATTTTAACATTATTATTCTCAATTTCAACATTATTGCTAGGAGGAACAAAAACAGTAGTATTAGTAGAAGCAGTATTAGAGGAAAAAAAACCATACCCTAAACCTGTTTGATCAGAAGCAGATTTCTGAAGACTGAGCATCTCATCAAGTTTTGTACTTAAAGTCCTCTCCAATTGAGCTCTAACTTGAAACAGCTCCGCTTCAAGCTTCTTGGTCTTCTCAGCCAAGAAATTGTTCTCGAACCTCAGTACTCCAATAATCTAATTAGCCTTATCAAACTTTGTGGAAAGCTCCTCACAGTCAAGTTCCACATCACTAAGCTTCTTGGTGGTTAGCCTATACAGTTTCTCATGCTTCTCAGAAACCTTGTACAGTTTCTCATAGGCTGTATGGATGTCATCTTGATCATCCATTTTCACAAACTTGGATTCCACCAATTCCTCTTCTTCAACCACATCTTCAACAATCCCATCAGTAGGATTAACAGTGGCAGTGAAGGCATTCAAGATTCCGTCATCCTCATTGTCGGAATCATCCTCAAGCTTGGTATCGCTCAAGGTAGCAACAAGTGCCTTGCTCTTCCCAATGCTCTTGAGATAAATAGGACACTCTTGCTTAATGTGACCAAAGCCTTGACACCCAAAGCACTTAGGTCCTGTGCGAATAGTGTACTGACTGCCATCCCTTGCATTCTTCTTCCCTTTGTCTTGGCTCTTGAACTGAGAAGAACTGAATTGCCTACGGTTCTTGTCAAAGCCCTTTCCATTGGCATTCTTCATAAACTTCTTGAACTGCCTGGTGATGTAGGACTTCATCTTAGAATCTTCATCATCTGAAGACTCATCTGTCTCACTACTCTTAGCCTTCAGTGCCATGCTCTTACCTCTACCTGTCTTACCAATCCTTAATAACCGTAGCTCGTAGGTTTACAGATTACCAACCAGGTCTGTCAAAGGAATCTTGTCAATATCCTTTGATTCCTCAATTACGGTGATCTTGGCATGGAATCTCTCAGGTAAAGATCTGAGCACCTTTCTCACAATCTTTGGTTCAGGAATGGTTTCCTCAAGATTAAAAGTAGAGTTCACTATGTCCTTCAGCTTGGCATAGAAATCATCAAACGACTCATCCTCCTCCATCTTAATCTCTTCAAAGCTTGTAGTGAGCCTCTGAAACTTTGAATCCTTAACAGCCTTTGTTCCCTCATAGGTTGTTTGGAGGATGGTCCATGCTTCCTTAGCAGTTTCAGTAAAGGATATCTTATTGAACTCCTCATTGGTGACCACACTGAATAAGGCATTCAATGCTCTGCTGTTGAAATTTGTCGCATTGATCTTGGCATCATCCCAGTCGGCCGGCGCTTCCTTCAGCTTGGTCCAGCCTATCTCAATAGCTTGCCACACTTTCTCATCTAAAGACTGCAAGAAAGCTCTCATGCGTACTTTCCAGTATGCATAGTTAGTGCCATCAAATAAAGGAGGTATAATTAACAACTATCCTCTATCCATGACAAACAGGGGTCAATGGATCAACATAGCAAAGATTAAACCCTAATCAGAGTGTGTCTGCTCTAATACCACTTGATAGGCCAAAAACCTATTGACCCCTTTTGATGAATTAATTGATTAATTAGCCAAGTTTATTAATTAATCAAGTTAACATGCAAATGTGTGGTAACACAAACAAATCACCAATAAACTAATTATGCAGCGAAAAATAAATAACATGATAATTTGTTTACGAATGAGGAAAACCTAATGGCAAAAACCTCACCGGGTGATTTTTAGGTCACCAATCTCGAAACTTCACTATTACCACAACAAGCGGCTACAAGTAAAGGAATCCCAAGTACCTTACCAACCTACTATTGAACCCTTACCCCAATACTTAATTGGACATGTTCTGTAGTGACAGTTTCCCCTTTCGATGCACGGCTCCCAAATGCGTGACTAACCAATTGTACGGATCCCAGTACGCAACTTCAATCACCAAGTAAGAAGGTTGTTGGCTGCAAAGTTCTTCAGTTCATCCACACGATGAAGATCAAAAAGATGCTTGGTCACAAAATCTTACGGTGCACATACACAGCAACTTCTTCAAGAGAAAGAGATGAACTAGGGTAAGAACTTCGTCTCCGGTCACAATTTGCTTGAATGGAGTTTTGCTCAATGCTTGTGCAACTTGTGAACTCTTTGATAGCCCTTAAAACAATTCTTTTATATGTCTAGAGTTAGGAGAAAAGAAGGCCCAAAGACACATTCTCAGATTTCAAGAAAAACATATTAGAAATTCTGTTTTTGTAAACCTCGATAAATAGAAGCTGTTGAGCATTTGTCGAGCTAGCTATCAAGCCACGGAGCTGAAACAACTTCTTAAACCTCGACACATGCTAGCTGTCGAGCTTTAGTAGCTCTGCACTTTCAGCTTGTTTTCTTGGACAGACTTGAAGGCTTCAACACTTGATCTTGAAACATGGTTTCTTGAAGTATTTAAACACATCCTAAATCTACCCAAATACAAGTAAAATACGTTTTGTCAAAGGATAAGCCAATTACATAAAATATTGACATATGTTCCTAACAAGTGAATCACATATGTCATAACATTTTTTATTATACACACACACATATATACACACACACACACTTTTTTATTTGATAAGTTATATATACACACACACCAAAAAAAAAAAAAAAAAAAAAACCTTATTATTTTTAATCAAATTTAAGTTTGATAACGATCTTTCATAAAATAAAATTCATTTTTACCATTTTCATAGTGAAATTCTTAAAATGTTTCATTTTTAATACAAATTATCAAATTTTATACTAAAGTAAGTAAAAAATCTTTCAATTGAACTAATGAAATTTTCAAAAACATAAATGATCCAAAACTTGGTGGAATAAGTTGGGCTCTAAACATATTTGAAGCTATCTTGCTCTAACCCATAATGTGGCAACTAAAGAGACATTTTATATGTAGTTTTAGTCACAAGATATTTTTAATGAGTTAATGACTTGTTAATCACCATATAACATGTTGAAAAAGATAGATTCAAACATGTTTGATGCCAAACTTTATCAAATATTTTACAAATATAAGAGCGTATTTTACAATAAAAAAAAAATTGAGCAAAAAAAAAAAAGTTGTCTCTATAACTATTAAACCTTTTTTTTTTTTTTTTTTTTTTTTTTTTTTTTTTTTTTTTTAAGAGCATCATTGGATTAATTCAAATATTTGGTGGGGGCAAACTCTTATTTTTGTAGGCTAAATTTTGAAAGCATTAAAATTGTTTGTGGTGGGGGGGAGGAGCATGGTAGGCTTGTTCACGATGCAATCTAGTTGGCTATTGGAGGGTTTTTTCACCAGACCTATAGGGTGTGGTTTTCTCTCATGCTTGACTGCACCTCACCTATGAAGGATTTGGCACCAGTCTACATAAGGCGTGGTGCACCATGCCAGTTTGGTGTGGTTAAGTTCGGTTAATTCCTCAATTTTCTTAGGAATCAAACACAATGCAGTTAATAATTCAAACCCCATCATAATCATTCAAAAAACCAAATAGCACACATTATCAAAAAAACATCTATTTTCCCCTAAAAATTAGGACACATTATCTCATCTTACACACTTTTGATGCATCTTTTTTCCTAAAACTTTGCACATACTATCTCTATTTAAAAATAAATAACACATCTCTTTTCTGGTTTCTTTGCAGTTTGCACAGACTATTATTTTGCCTCAATATCTTGGTCACTTCATCACAATCTCCAATTTCAGAAAGATTTATTTCCTTTGACATTGTTGAAATTATTAATTATTAGTTTGTGTATTTTGTTTCCGTAATTTTTTACTAATCTCACATGTTTTTTAATCTGTTTTTCTTTATCTTTTTTCCTATGGGTTTATTCTTCTGAATTTGAGTGCTTTATTTCTTTATCTTTTATCTTTTTCTCCATTAGCCATGGAAATCTATTACCAATCAAACGCTCTTTATCTGAATAACTTTCATATGTAGACTGCCAGTATTTGCAAACCATAGTCAAAGTCAAGTTATCAACACATTGCAGGCCGTCCATAACCATTCGTAGACATGTAGAAGATTTGTTTGCAACTGAGACCAATTTTCTTCTTTGCTCTCCCCCTGATTTATTTCAAGTATAAAATAATACGTAATTCTAAATTTCTTTTACAACCATCAATTAGTGAGAGAAATAATTATGGGAGCAAACTTTCTCAAAGAATTAGATATCATTTATTTTATGTAGCAATTACATTTTTCTCTCTTCTTAATTCCTCACTTTTCCTAAAGAATCCCACGCCTGTGGAAAAAAGGGTCTTTCATTTTCTTTTCTTTTGTAGGTGGAAAGGCAAAACATTTGAAGCAACCCAAGTCTGATAATAAACAGTACAGCGAGCAAAAGAGGTAAGTTTTCAGTTAATTGAAATTTATGTGTATTTGTGTTTTCAAAGTTTGTAGCTTAATGGATTGGTAATTTGCTAATGTGCAGATATTCTTATGCAATATTCTAGGTGAAAATCTGCATTGGTATTTTGTTAAACATAGATAAGAATGGATTTTTTTAAAGTGAAAATTATTCTAGGTTAATAATTTTCATTCATTATAATTCTCAATTGTTCCATTCTTCAATCATAAAAACATTTAGAGGTGTGATGAAATTATGCGTTTATGGGTGAAATAATTTTTTCATAAAAATCTCATCACACCTCTAGGTATTTTTGTGATTGAAGAATGAAACAATCACCAATTATGATGAATGAAAATTTTAATCTTAAAAAAAAAAAAAAAATAGTAGAGCCTTTAAGCATGTGTGTAAATGCGTGCATAAAGATTGTTAATGTATGTCCTAAGGGCATACATTAGTAAACCACAATTAATAATGCCAGTATGTAATGCATGACTCACATGACTAATATGTTTATGCTGTTTGAAAAGGGACCCTGATGCACTACCATTTTGATAAGATCGGAGCCACTAGGCAACTACCATGTTTTACTTTTATAAAAGTAATGGTGAGTTACTCATTCATTAATGAACCTTTGTCATTCATTTATAATAAAAAAAAAATAAAATAAAATAAAATAAAAAAAACCTTTGTCCACCAACTTCTTAGTATATATATTTTGAGTCACTCATTCATCATTCAATAATGAACCTTTGTCTACCAACTTATTAGTATATATATAAGGATCCTCTTTGTTTCCAAGTGAAATGGTGAGTGCCCATATTTAATTACAATTAAATTAAACCAGATTTTAAAAGGTTGTTGATTAGGGGTATATACTATTTTGAGTTAGAAAGAATCTATAGAAACAAAAAAGTTGACAAAAATTTTAACATATGTTAATGTGACATATTGTTAGTATTATGCAAAAAAGTAATATCCATGGTGAATCCAAATAAAAACTAGAAAATTTAATAATATAATTATTATGAAATTATTTGAGTATGGAGTAGCATTACTATTTGAGTCACTTGTCAGACAATGATGTTATTATGATGTTATTATGTCTAAGAACTTTTTAACTTTTTCAAAAAGAATAAACTTTTATACAAGTTATTGAAATTTGATTGCTATCTTTATCTCTTTTATTTATTTTTAATAATCTTAACATAATCTCTACTAGCTATCATATTTGACTAGGTAAAGAATTTATATAGTTGAATATCAAAGATTCATGTAAGTTTTTGTATGTTTTATTTTGTGATTCAATGTCTTGACGTCAAAATAAATATCCCCACCCTTGGTGAATACTGATTATGATTATATTTTTGGTATGTATGTATGTATGTATTATTATTTTTTAAATGTGGTTGTAAGCAACCAAACAACATCCCAAAAAGTTTCTTTGAATAATGGTGGATTGAAATAAAGGAGGATGATTTTTGAGTTAAAGCATTCCCCTCCCCATTTAGAAATACAAAACATTTGCATTTTGTATCCTAAAACACTACATCTCATCACACCCCTATGTTTTTCAATGAATGAAAAAATACAGCAATTCCGAATTAAGATAAATAAATAAAACGTATTAGCTTTTTAAAATTGGCCTCTAAGCACGCTCTCATGCGCTTGCGTAGAGGCTATTCTATTTTTTTTTAAAGGTTAATATTTTCATTCATCATAATTCGCAATTGTTCCATTCTTCAATCATAAAAACATCTAAAGGTGGATGAAATTATGCGTTTGTGGGTAAAATAATTTTTTTGTATGAATCTCATCACACTTCTAGGTATTTTTGTGATTGAAGAATGAAACAATCGTGAATTATGCTAAATACAAATTATTAATCTTTAAAAAAAATAGAAGCGTCTCTAAGCACGCGCATGATTTAAAAAAAAATAAAATAGAAGAGCCTCTAAGCACGCATGTTGAGGCTCTTCTATTTCTTTTTAAAGGTTAATAATTTTCATTCATCATAATTTGTGATTGTTCCATTCTTCAATCACAAAAACAACTAGAGGTGTGAAGAAATTATGCATTTTTGGGTGAAATAATTTTTTCATATAAATCTCATCACACATCTAGGTATTTTTGTAATTGAAGAATGAAACAATTGCGAATTATTATGAATGAAAATTATTAATTTAAAAAAAAAAAAAATTAGAAGAGCCTCTAAGTGAGTGCGTGCTTAGAGGCTAGTTGTATTATAATTGATGTTTCTCAAATTTTGGATGAGGGCAAGCATATTGACATAGACCACGACACTGACGATGATGACACCGATTAGTTCTGGATGCTGGCTATTTGCATCGAGTCCATCCAAAAGTTTCTCATGATTGATTCCATCGGGCTCTGGTATAATGTGTTGCTGTAAGTTCCTTGCTTTCTCTCTATTACCCAAATTTCATCTGCCATGCCAAATGATTTTTGTTTATTATGTTTTTTTTTTTCTTTTATCTTTTTAACTGCTCAAACAGATACTGGTACCAAATATATATGGTGTTTAGGCTAGCATTAACAAAAAGCGCCTAGTAATTGATACCCACAATGACAATTGATCTTACAAATGGGATTCATTATCAAATTTCCCCCCCCCTTAATTGTGCCCTGAGTATGCACTGAGAGTTCTTCTATCTTACGTGCTCCTATGCATGACATTATTGTTAAGTTATTTATGTGTAAGTGGTGCTAACTTGCAGGAATGGCTCATACTTCAAAGAAAAAGAAAAAGTTAACAAGTGAAGCAGGTGTAATGATCAAAGGTAATTATAGTCAAGGACAGACTCAGGTGGGGGCTCAAGGGGCTATGGCCCTTTGGGTCCAACTTTTTTTTTTTTTTTTTTTTTTTTATAGTTATTATATATTTCAATTTTGTAGTTCGGCCCCCTTCTAAAACCTTAGGCCCTCTTCTCCCCAATCAGCATAACTAGCATAACCCAAATAGCAATTATCCAACCAAAAAATTTAACAAAAACAATAAAAACATTCACAATGGTGACACTACAAGAAAATGTATTTTTAGTGACAAAAAAATTCGTCACTAAAAGTCCAGTTTTTCGTCACTAAGAACCTTTAGTGACGAAATTGGACTTTTAGTGACGAAATTCATTTCGTCGCTGTAGCCCCGTCGCTAAAAGTCCTAGCAACGAAAAATTTCGTCACTAAAAGTCCAAATTGTTTTTTTTTTTTTTTTTAACTTTTAGCGACGAAAATGTTTCGTTGCTAAAAGTTTTCCTCGCTAAAAACAGTATTTAGTGACGAAAATATTTCGTTACTAAAACCATTTCAGTTTATTAAATCATATTTAGTGACGAATTTTTCGTCACTATATGTACCAAAAAATAGTTTTAAATTTTCCATCACTATATGTACCAGAAAATAGTTTTAGTGACGAAATTTTTCGTCACTATATGTACCAAAAAATAGTTTTAAATTTTTCATCCCTATATGTACCAAAAAAATTTCGTCACTAAAACTATTTTCTGGTACATATAGTGACGAAAAATTTTGTCACTAAAACTTTTTTCAAGAAAATCCAGGCACATATAACGACGAAAATTTTCTTCACTAAAACTATTTCTTACAAAATTCCGCTGCATTTAGTGACGAAATATTTCGTCACTAAAACAATTTTTTCTTGCCATATTTGTGATGAAAAAATTCGTCACTAAAACTTATTTTTTGTTTTTATTATTTTCCTGACGTTGATATTAACCTGTAGGCTGTCATCACATTATTAAAACCTCACATTTGATTAATACATTTATTTCAACAACACATTTATAAAAAATCTATCCATACATTCCACAAGTTAAAATTAAAATAAGTATCCAATTCAAACTCCTTCCATACAATAATTGTTTGCAACACATACAATAACTTAAGATGTTTTATAGCAATACAAAAAATGTAGCATAATATAATTAGAACTAACGGAAGATGTCCTCGTATGTCTTCAAATAATGCCTAAAGGAAATCCCCTAAAGCCACCAATAAGAAATCTGCACAAATATAAAAACACTACTACATTAAAATCGTAAAGTAAAAATATTAACTATGTTATAAGAAATATTTCTGATAATGAATTAAGAGTAACCACACCAATAAATTAAAATCACAACTCCTAATGTATAAGTTGTAGAAAGCAAATATAAATTTTCAAGTGTAATATAATACAATTAGTTTCAAATGATACATAAAAAATTAACTTGAAGATAAAGTACTAACCAATAAGTGACTTAATCTACCCTCAGGTGTCTTACCCATTGTCATCCAACTTTTATCCATGTTTAACTACAATTGCAAGGTAAATGCTATTTTAGCAAAATAAGGACAACTCATGCATGAAGTATTCTAACATCTAAGTCTATAAGCTACTTAGGTAAAATAAGGACAACTCATGCACAATATCCCATTCATGAATTCACAAGCCTATATTAATACTTAAACAAATATACATTGCACAATCAAACACTCCCAATATGAATTTAAATCACCTTATAACACCATGCAAGCCATCCGCTTGCTCCAATATAATAACCCACCACAAAATCAATTTCCAACATCACAAATATAAAGTTTTACAAGAATTTAAATCATATAAAATACTATTCATCACATCTAATCAATAATACTCATTCACAATTGCACACTCAAACACTCCCAATATGAATTTAAACCACCTTATAACACCATGCAAGCCACCTGCTTGCTCCAACACAAAAACCCACCACAAAACCAATTTCCAACATCACAAATATAGAGTCTTACAAGAATTTAAATCATATAAAATACTATTCATCACATCTAATCAACAATACTTATTCAAACCAACAATCCACAAGAAAATCAAACACAAACATCACAACTATAATGCTTACAAGTATTGAAATCTACTATTCATCACATCTAATTAACAATACCCAATCATAATTCAAAAGAATGTAAAACACTCTCAATATGTATTTAAACCACCTTATAACATCATGCAAGCCACCCGCTTGCTCCAACACAACATACCACCACAAATCCAATTTCCAACATCACGAGAATAAAATTTTATAAGTTTTTAACTAGAATTTACTTACTTTGCTCAAGCCAAGCTTACAACTTTCAGGAAAAAAAAAATCCAAAATTATTGCAAATAATGTGTATTTAGCCTGCAAAAGAAAACTTAAATTTATAAGTCCTTTAGTCTTGAAAATGATACAACTACTAGAAACAATAAAAAAGAAAAAATTATACCTGTGAAAATTTATGAAGATGAGTTAGGAGCTTAGTTGATTACTGTAAGGAATACATGGGTATCAACATGGAATTAAACTATTAATTATTACAAGGAATGCCCAACATTTCTACTCATTTTTTGATAATCAAGAGAATTTTATCGTAAACAAGTTGGAAAACTAGAAATAAGGCCAAAGGCCACACAATTAGAGCACACTACCAAAGACCAAAAACAACAGTAACTACTATGCCCATACTCATGGCAGCAAACACACAAAGCCAATACAATATCTATTCACCATACAACATTCCCTAAAGGGATTGACATTTCACAGGTTCAAGACTTCAAGCTCCAAATATACCAGCTTGTCCACATGACAGCTCATTTTGCATATTTATGATTTTATTTGACCATTAGTATCAAATACCATAAGATTCAAATGTATATGAACATCTCACTGCTTAGTATGTTAGGAATTCTCAAGTATAAAAAAAATTCCAAGCAGCCCAATTACAAAGAATCAGGAATATTCTAACTACTGTAGGGTCAAATGCAAAGAATCATAAATACAATAGTAAAAATCCATCAATGAAGTCTATCTTGGGCCATAAAATTAGTACAAAAAATTTGAAACAATTCTAAAAAGAAGTCATAGAAGATATGATGCATATTAAAAAAATTCTTGTTAAAATCAACTCGTAAAGATGTTTGTGAGAACCATAATAACAATAATAAGAACCTTGCATTCCAACTGGCCCGGCCTCTCTGCGAGTTCTTCTTTTTCCTTCACCTTGTCCTTAATAGCCTTCAAATTGATAAAATAAAAAACACCCAAAAACAAAAAATCAGCACTATAGAAAAATAGAAAAAGAAAAGTGCCACTTGAAAGTTAAAACCCTAATATACACTACCATTAATTTTGATAAATATTCCATCCATTGAAAAAAAAAAAGGTCATTCTACTAATTCCCTCCATTAAATTTCAATAAAGAAGAAAATGCAATCCTATAAAAAATATTCAGAAACAAAACAAAACAAATTTTCCTTAAAACTAACTCAACCCCCTAAAAAGCACTGTCATACAAAAATCCAACCCACCAGAATCCCCAATATCACAACAACAACAAATTAGCAACCAAAAAATATATATCACAACCACCCCCCACTTCTCCTCTCAAACATTAATAGAACTCCCCATCTCCAAACCAATACACATTCCTCCTCATAACTTAACACACCATCAAACACTTGCCCACAAACAAACACAACACAAACCCTTTTGCAAAAACAACAATTTAGACAAATAAACACAATCAAAGTAATATATGCATTCCTGTATGTGTGTGTGTGAAGTATTGCAAACTGTAGAAAAGCAATAAATAATATATAATTTTAGAAAAAAAAAAAATTTTGAAGGGAAGGCGAAGGGTCACCGGTTGAAGTGGAAGTCGGAGGGTCGTGGGAGCTGAATCGGCGAAAGGAAGCTGAAGTGACGACGGCAAGCTTCAACGACGATGGCGAGCAAATGCGACAACGGCGAGCAAATGCGACGACGGTAAATGCGACGACGGCAAGCAAAAGTGACGATGAACAAGCAAAAGCAACAAGTACGGCGAACGATTTGGCGGCAACGGCGAACGATTCGGTGAGATCATCGCGAATGGTATCGTCGCGAACCGGTTTGGTGTTGAGATCGTTTGGATGTTGTGAATGGGATCGTCGCGACGGCGAGATCGTCGCGAATGGGATTGTCGCGAACCGGTCAGTGTTGGGATCGAACCTTGTGTTGATCGTTTGGATGTTGCCAATGGAGGGAGAGTGAGGGAGAGAGTGAGCGAAAGAGAGAAGTGAAAAAAAAAAAAAAAAAAAAAAAAAAAAAAAAAAAAAAAAAAGGGCTAAAGGTCATATTAGTATAAGAGCTTTAGTGAGGAACTCCAATTCGTCGCTATTGACTACTATTAGCGACGAAATAATTTTCGTCACTAATAGTGTTCTCATTAACACCTTTAGCGACGAAATTTTTCGTCGCAAAAAACCTAAACTTTTAGCGACGAACCGGTTCGTTGCTGTAGCTGAATTTAGTTTGGCACCAAAATTTTCCGCTTGGCGCCTGAGTCCATATTAGTATAAGACTTTTAGTGAGGAACTAAACTTCGTCGCTATTGGCTGGCTTTAGCGACAAACATGGATTCGTCGCTGATAATATACTGATATTTTATGTTTTTGTTTTTAGCGACGACTTATTTTCGTCACTATATGTTATATTCAGCAACGAAATTTTTCGTCGCAAAAAACTTAATATTTTAGTGACGAAAAATTTCGTCGCTGTAGCTAAATTTAGTTTCGCACTAGCATTTTTCACTTGGCGCTTGAGTTCAACACAACATATAGCGATGAAATCTAATTTTCATCGCTAAATTTTTTATAAATAGTGACGAAATATATATTTCGTTGCTATATAGTACTTTTTTGTGAGGAAAAAATTTTCCTCACTAAAATTCGTCACTGAAACTACATTTTGTACTTTAGCAAAAAAAAAACTACTTTACCACTAAATAACTAAAAAATCATGTGCTATAGGAGAAGTTAAAGCTAAATATTATGCAACTACAATAAATTGGTATAAATATCAGTTGACTATAGAAAGTTGTTAAAAATAAAATACAATAAAAAGAAAAGAACATTTGATATCAAGTGTATTGTAAAATGGGTGGTAAAATAGATAAAGTAATTTTTTGAGGTGCTAAAAGCTAAAATTTTTAGCACAACCACTGTGAATACTTTAACTTCAAAAAAATAAATTAAATAAATAAATAAATCCTAACAAGCCAAATATTAAAAAAAAAAATTATTTTGTTTTTGTTTTTTTTTTTTTTAGTAGATGATTGCATTTTAATGTATTTAAAAACAACAATTTTGTATTTTTACAATTTTTTAATACTATATAAATACTTATTTGGAATTTTTTTTTAATATACTTTGGCCCTGCTAACTTAAAATTCTGGATCCGTTATAGTCGTAGATTGCGTCCTTGAAGATTATGCATTAAGAAATACGTCTACTCTGTACCATCTTATTACAAATGCACAATACACTCAAGTATTCCCAAATGATCAATATTCCTACATTATAAAAGAAATAAAAATTTAAAGGAATATTGTTTTTATTTTAAGATTGGCGCTAAAGTGTTTGAACGTGTGAATAGTTTTTATCAAAATTAAATAGCTTTGAGATTATGACATTTTTTGTTAGTATTTCAACTTTCCTTAACTTTTTTTCTGAAAGGGTTAATATTTTAAACTTCTAAGTAGATCTGGTAGCAATTGAGCTTTGAGATGGTAAATAATAGGAGTTATAGGGTATCCAAAGGGGGAATGATTAGTAGGGTTTGGGGATAAACAAAGGACAAAGATCAAGATTTAGGAAGTTGTTCCTATGTTGTGAACAGTAAATCATGAAGAGTAACCCTTTATAGGCATCACACCTAGAATTTTCTTAGCATCACGTCTCAAAGAAGGCTATATCACACAAACCAATAACAAGCTTTGTACCTTTACTAAAAATTTGAAACTTTATTATTGACGCAGGATCTTTTAGAATTCAACACTGCACTAGTAGAAGAATTGTATAAATAGTGAAAGAATTCTTTGTACTTTTAAATAAAGATATAATTAAAAATTCGTATAGAATGGCTACAATTCAAACTGGTTATTTATTTATCTATTTATTTATATTGTGATAACTTACCAATTATTTCAAAAATTTAAGAAGTCAGCAAATAATGAATTTAATTATTTAACTGTTATTTTAAAAGTCCCTTCGTCGGCATGCCTAAACTCCCCTATAATGAAAAGGGCCTAACATATGGGAGTCTGAATTTTTAAATAGAAGGTAGAATAGAAATATGATTCGAAACCAAAACCCCGTGCTCTAATACTAAGATATATTACAAAGTACCAAAAAAAAAAAAAAAAAAAAAAAAAAACAGTTAAAAGAAATGATAGTACATTATTACATTTTATCAATTAACCATTATTTTAATATGTTGTAAAAACTTCATACATGAATATATTCAAAGGGTAAAAGTGGCAAAACGTGAATGAACATATACAGCATCTCGGTTAATAATGTTCTCGTAATTTTCATTATGACTAGTGAACAAGACAATTTATGGAAGATGGAATTGTTTCCATTTCCAATTAGACATCCATAAAAGCACCCAACAGGTGAAAAAAAGATCAATGAACATGTAGTACTCTATTTCACGAGAAAGCAAATTGAAAAGGCAAGTGGGCTCCAACTTGATTTTTTTCTTGAGAGAGAGAGAGAGAGAGGATGTAGCTTTCTTTAGATTCCAATACCAATTGCACTTCTCTTCTCCAATAAAGAAAATAAAAGGAACGATAAAGATAAAGAAAAAAGAGAAAAGCTTGTCTTTTAAAAAGATAAATTAAAACAATTAAAATAAAGGGTTGTGATTGTTACATACTTCTATACACCATTTTTTGAACTGAAATCGTGAATTTCTTTTTTTAGATAGTTATAATATACTACTAATCTCGTAGTTCAAATCCTTTTTCTCCCTAAACTCCTAAATATTTTGCGCATAAAAATGTGCTAATTAAGATACAAAACTCATGGTGATTGCAAAATTTAAACGGAAATCCTAAGTATAATTCAGCCTTCAATATACGTTAGTTACACACCCACATAAGTCGATTTTCTTTTATACATGTGTGACGAGAAAGCAAATTGAAAAGGCAAGTGGGCTCCAACTTGATTTTTTCTTTAGAGAGAGAAAGAGAGAAAGAGAGAGAGAGAGAGGATTTAGCTTTCTTTAGAATCCAAAACCAATTGCACTTCTCTTCTCCAATAAAGAAAATTAAAGGATCGAAAAAGATAAAGAAAAAAGAGAAGCTTTTCTTTTGAAAAGATAAATTAAAACAATTCAAATAAAGGGTTGTGATTGTTACACACTTTTATACACCATTTTTTGAACTGAAATCGTGAATTTTTTTAGGTAGTTACAATATACTACTAACCTCGTAATTCAAACCCTTTCTCCCTAGACCCCCAAACATTTTGTGCATGAAAATGTGCCAATTAAGATACAAAGCTCATGGCAATTTCAAGATTTAAACTGAAATGGTGAGTACAATTCAGCCTTCAATATACATTGGTTACACACCCACATAAGTTGATTTTCTTTTATACATGTGTGTGCACCAATATGTAATTGTAAATAGTCGAAAATATTTAGTAATCTACCACTTTTTTTCGTACTCGAGTTTCACACAATCAAGTTCTAAATAGTACTCAAGTTCAGTGAACTCGAGTTTCTAGGTGTGTTGCCAGTGTGGCACTACTGACTTGGAAGTTGTGTAATTAAAAAAGTAATATGATACTCGATATTACGGAAATCAAGTACTTCTTTATAATACTCGATCTTACTGAAGTTGAATACCTTCTTCTTCTTCTTTTTTTCTTTTTTTTTTCCTTCCCTTTTTCTACTTTTTGTTTTGTACAAAACTTTTAAAATTATAGAAAGCTGAATCTGATAGTTTTGTTTTGGGCCTAAACAACTGGCGTTTATGTCCATTCCCACAACTTATCCATCAATTCAGACACTCCAATTCCAACTTCCAAAGCACCATAAACCAAAAATAGTACTCTAATAAAAAAATCAAAATACCATGACTATGTTACTTTAAGCTAATAAAGTGTAACTTTTTTTTGTCAATGCCTTAAAACAAGTGCATCGACACTGGGATAGATGCTCGTAGGATTTTTCTTTTCAAGAAAGTGGGAAAGATAAAATAGGGCATATCTAATTTGCTGCTTTTGTCTCGAGGCAGTGTAATAAATAAATAAATATATATATATATATATATATTTTTTTTTTTGTGTTAAGATAATATATATTTATATCAGTTAAGAGGAGCATTCTCATTAACATATCTTTACAGGTAGCACATGTGAATTCATAGGAATTCAAAACATTTTTAATTAAGTAGTAACACATATGACATAGCAATTAGTTTTGAAAATTTTCTGCACTAAACCATGTAAGTGTTTCCGTTTTTCTAAAAATATATATATATATTATTATTACTATTATATAAAATAATGAATTTAATTTAATATTGTTTAAAAATCTAAAATAAAGTGGGATTAAAAAAATATATTTATTTATAATTTTTCTAGAAATAAAATGCAGATTTTTGGATAATTATAAACAAATACAATAAATGTGAAAGTTAAAAAGCACTTATTGCATAATGGTGGTGGTGGTCTAGCTCTTATTTGGAATACGGAGGTGAATATGGAAGTGATAAACTTTACGGATAATCATATATTAGCTAGGGTGGTGGAAGATGACGGCTTTGCATGGATGTTGACGTGTTTTTATGGATGGCCAGAAGCATGCCGAAAACCAAAATCATGGGCTTTGCTTAATCATTTACGCTCATTTGTGGATGGACCATGGTGTTGTGTGGGCGACTTCAACGCTATACTACACTCCTCAGAGAAACAAAGTAAGTATCCTCCTCCTTATAAACAAATGGATGACTTTCGTAACGCACTGGATGTTTGTAGATTGGCAGATTTGGGTTTTGTTGGCTATCCCTTTACATGGAATAATAAAAGGCCGGGGCTAGAAAACACGAAGGAGAGATTGGAGAGATTGGATAGGGTGGTGGTCAACTCAAGTTGGAAGGATAAGTTTCAAGCGGGCTCAGTGATTCATTTATTTTCACATGCATCGGATCATCGACCTTTGTTGCTGCAAGCCAAAACAAATTTACGACACCGAGATAGGAGTACAAGGAGTTTTAGGTTTGAAGAAGCTTGGTTATTGAAGACTGATTGTGAGGAGGTAATTAATGAGGCGTGGAGCTCAGTAGGCACTATGGAGCCAGGTTTACGCTGCATGCAGGAGAAAATTAGCAGGTGTGGATCAGTACTCCAGGCATGGGGGGCATCTGATAATAATCCAGGTGAGAAGGAAATCAAGAAACTCCAAAAAAGGGTGGAAGATTTAAGCATGGCTGAACCGACAATGGCAAACAAGGATGAGTTTTTGGCAGCAAGCAAGACATTGGATGAGTTGCTTCTTAAACAGGAAGTGTACTGGGCCCAACGGTCTAAAGTATCGTGGTTGAAGCATGGGGACAAGAACACTAAGTTTTTCCATTCAAAAGCTTCTCAAAGGCGGAAGAGAAACTTTATTCATGGGGTTAGAGATCAACACAATAACTGGGTGGAAGAACCTGAAGAAGTGGCTGGTGTGGCAGTAGAGTATTTTAAGAGTATTTTTCAGACGGGTACATGTCAAAGAATGGAGGAATGTCTTAGTGTAGTTCAACATAAGGTGACTTCAGCAATGCAGGATATATTGTCCTGTGACTATAGCAAGGAGGAAATCAAAGATGCATTGTTCCAAATGGGACCAACAAAGGCGCCTGGACCTGATGGTATGAACGCCCTTTTTTACCAAAAATATTGGCACATTGTTGGAGATGATGTGACTGCTACTGTACTTGATTGTCTAAATTCTGGTAACATGCTTCTTGAAGTTAATTATACTCATATTGTTCTTATTCCTAAAGTGAAGTCTCCTGAGAAAATATCTGACTTTAGACCTATTAGCCTTTGTAATGTAATTTATAAAATTATTTCTAAAGTGATGGCTAACAGATTGAAACAGATTCTCCCTCAGTTGATTGCTCCTACCCAAAGTGCTTTTGTTCCAGGCAGACTTATCACTGATAATGTATTAGTGGCATACGAAACCTTGCATGCTATGCACTGCAGAAAATCAGGCAAGAAGGGGTCTCTAGCTTTGAAGCTGGATGTAAGTAAGGCTTATGATAGGGTTGAATGGGAATTTTTGGAAGGAATAATGACCAGATTGGGATTTCCTATGACCTGGATTGAGAGGGTGATGTGCTGTGTTTCTACTCCCTCATTCTCAGTTTGTATTAATGGAAAAGCTTATGGGAATATTATGCCTTCAAGAGGACTTCGCCAGGGCGACCCATTATCACCTTATTTATTTTTGCTTTGTGCTGAGGGATTCACAGCTTTGCTGACTAAAGCAGAAATTGAGGGGAGGCTGACTGAGGTTGCGGTTTGTAGAAGAGCACCTCGCATTTCTCATCTATTATTTGCAGATGACTCATTGCTTTTTTGTCAGGCATCTCAGGAGGAGGTGCAAAGTATCACAGATACTCTACAGTTATATGCAGACTCTTCCGGCCAATGTATTAATTTTGAAAAGTCTTCCATGTATTTCAGCAGCAACACAACGAATGGGCAGAGAGAAATCTTAAAACACATGTTGGGGGTGAAGGAGGTGGATAAATTTGAAACCTATCTTGGGCTGCCTACGCTTATTGGTCGATCAAAATACCAAGCTTTTTCCTTCTTGAAGGATAGAGTTTGGAAAAAGCTGCAAGGATGGAAAGGGAGAATGCTTTCACGAGCGGGCAAAGAAGTTTTAATTAAAGCTTTGGCTCAGTCAATCCCAACATATACTATGGGGGCATTTTTGCTCCTGGCTAAGCTTTGCCATGAACTTAATGCCTTGTGTGCAAGGTTTTGGTGGGGTCAAACCGGAGACAAAAGAAAGGTTCACTGGAAAAATTGGGAGGCATTATGTCTGCCCAAAAAAGATGGTAGTATGGGTTTTCGCGACTTGAAGGATTTCAATTTGGCGATGCTTGCCAAGCAAGGGTGGAGGCTGATTCAAAAAAAGGACACATTGCTATACAGGTGTTTCAAAGCACGTTATTTTCCACAGTCCAGTTTTCTTGAGGCCTCGGATGTTCCTAACAGCTCCTATGTGTGGAAGAGCTTAATGGCAGCACAGTCTATTTTGAAGTGGGGTTGTTGTTGGAGAGTGGGAGATGGTACGGCCATTCGGGTTACTTATGATAAGTGGATTCCGAATCAAGTCACAAACCGAGTACTGCACCCACCAGTGGAAGAGGAATGGGAGTGGCGGGTTTCGAACCTCATTGATTGGAGAACAAATTCCTGGGACCGAGAGATGGTAGTGTCTAAATTTCAGAGGTCTGATGCAGCAGCTATCCTTCAAATCCCCTTAAGCCGTAGACAAGTCCCTGATACTATCTTCTGGCTCTACACAAAGAGTGGTGAGTATTCAGTGAAATCTGGATATCACACTGCGAGGTTGCTTTCAAAACAAGAAGCAGAGAAGAGGGAGAGTTCAGGGGAGGTGATTGGTGGTCCGGTCTGGGCAAGGTTGTGGAAGCTCAAGATCCCAAACAAAATTAAAGTGTTTGGTTGGCGTGCCTGCCAGGAGATTCTGCCTACACGTGAGAATTTGGCTCGAAGAAGGATTATTGAGGATGCAAGATGTGGGGTCTGTTTATCAGCCACTGAAACAGAGTACCATGCTTTGTGGGAATGTGGACGAGCCCAAGATGTTTAGGCTGGTTGCACAAGAGGTTTGCAAAAGGGTAGGATTGGTCACATGGATATGCTACATTTGGTGGAAGAAATGCAAGGTAGATTGTCCAAGGAGGAGCTGGAATTGTTTTGGGTCCAAAGTTGGTTGATTTGGAACCAACGTAACACCTTAATGCATGGAGGAGTCATCCAAGACCCGGGCAGACTGAACCAACGTGCTATAGACTATCTGGAGGAGTTTAGGATGGCACAGGTACAGCTCGGTTTCTCGAGAACAGTTGGTTCAGTTGAGGCATGGCGACCCCCAGTGGGTTCGCTCTACAAAGTGAACTTCCATGCCGCGGTGTTTACCAATTCAAACTCTTCAGGTTTTGGGGTGGTTATACGGAATAATTTGGGGGAGATATTGGCTGCTATGTCTGCCAAAGGACCTGCTGTTGGGGATAGCGAAGAGGCTAAGGTACTTGCATGTCGAAGAGCTCTGGAGTTTGCAGTTGATGCGGGATTTGCGGAGCTTGAGATTGAAGGTGATAATGTTACTGTGATGAGATCTTTGGTTACTTCAAGTGCCGTCCACTCTAGGCTAGGAAATATTTATGCAGACATTCATGTATTGGTGTCGGTGTCTGTCCTTTCTTTGGGTCAATCGTAGTGCAAATCGTGTGGCCCACTCCTTAGCTAAGTATGCTAGTTTGATAGAGGAGGATGTCTATTGGATGGAGGAGTCTCCACCTCCAGCTCTTGAAGCATTGTACACAGATTCTATTCACTTGAATGATTAATAATATGGTTGGACCGGTTTCCAAAAAAAAAAAAAAAAACAACAATGTTGCCAAAGGCCTTGTAGCTGAATTGGCACATTTCCATGCATAAAATGCTTGGGGTGTAGGGAGAAAAGGTTCGAGCTGTAGAGTTAGCAGCATATTTTAATTATTTTTCAAAAAAAAAAAAAAAAAACCAACAATGTTATTGCTTATGAATCCTTATTGTATGCACAATATTATGAATGGCAATAATTATGTGGCGTGCAAGTTTTAAGCAAATTAAATTAAGAAATAAATAACAAAACCCCAAAAAGTTCACAACCACGTATTCACTTCACAGGTACCCACATGAATGAGCTTTCAAATCTCACATTTATCAAGTTTTATCTCCTCTCTCATCATTCAAAGTTTTAGATATCACAATCTTCTCAAATCTCACCTTTCAGACAACCCAGTAGTAGTGTGGAAAACTGGTCAGCATTTCCTAAGTAAAACTTTTGTTAAAAAAAAAAAAAAAAAAAAAAAAGTAGTCGACTTTATGAAGCTTGAGTTCACAACCTCACTACTACTGTATTGTTTGAAAGGTGAGATTTGAGAAGATTGTGATGTCTGACTTCGGTGACTTAGGTGTTTCAATTTTCAAGAGAGAAAGGTAAGATTTGAGAAGATTGTGATGTTTGAAACTTTGAATGATGAGAGAGGAGATAAAACTTGATAAATGTGAGATTTGAAAGCTCATTCATGTGGGTACTTGTCAGATTTGAGAAGACTGTGATGTCTGACTTTGGTGACTTTGGTGTAGGGGTGTCCAGGCAAACTGACGACCCGGCCAATCCGTCCGACCTGCCGTCGTCCAACCCGCCGCCACCTAATCTAACGACTCTGGCGGTCGGACGCGGTTTCCGACTTTGCTAACCCGACACCCAGCAGGTCGGTTATCGGTTTTTCAGTTCAAAACTCGTGAAACCCGACCCGAACCGAAGTTCATGCAATATCCGGCCATTTTTTCCAGATTCCGGCCATTTTTCCAGATTCTGGTCCCTTTTTTCACTTAAATCCGTCGATTTCTGGTACAATAAACACCGGATTTAGCCGAACCAGTGATTTTTTATCACGATTTGGTAGAAATCTCGCCAGATCCGACTGGATCTCACTGGATCTTGGATGGATCTGGCGAGATCTCGCCGCATTTCGAAGAATTCCGGTGAGATCGGTTTCACCCGAAACCGACCAACACAATTATTGCCATTCATAATATTGTGCATCCAATAAGGATTCATAAGCAATAACATTGTGTAACATTATGCAATAAGTGATTTTTAACTTTCACATTTATTGTATTTGTTTATAATTATCCAAAATTGTGAATTTTATTTCTAGAGAAATTATAAATAAATATTTTTTTTAATTCCACTTTATTTTAGATTTTTTAACAATATTAAATTAAATTCATTATTTTATATAATAGTAATAATATATATATTTTTGAAAAACCGAAACACTTGTATGGTTTAGTGCAGAAAATTTTCAAAACTGATTGCTATGTCATATGGGCTATGTCATATGTGTTACTGCTTAATGAAAAATGTTTTGAACTCCTTTGAATTCACATTTGCTACTTGTAAAGATATGTTAATGAGAATACTCCTCTTAACTGATATAAATATATATTATCTTATCACCCAAAAAAAAAAATATATATATATATATATTTATTACACTGACCTCGAGACAAAAGCAGCAAATTAGGTATGCCCTATTTTATCTTTACTACTTTCCCAAAATGAAAAATCCTATGAGCATCTATCCCAGTGTCGATGCAACTTGTTTTAAGGCATAGACCCAAAAAAAAAAAAAAGTTACACTTTGTTAGCTTAAAGTAACATAGTCATGGTATTTTGTTTTTTTTTATTAGAGTACTATTACTGTTTTTGCTTTTTGGTTTTTGGTGCTTTGGAAGTTGGAATAGGAGTGCCTAAATTAATGGATAAGTTGTGGGAATGGACATAAACGCCAATTGCTTAGGCCCAAAACAAAACTTTTAGATTTAGCACTTTCTGTACTTTTAAAAGTTTTGTACAAAACAAAAAGTGAGAAAAAAAAAAAGAAAAAAAAAAATAAAGGTACTTGACTTCAATAAGATCCAGTATTATAAAGAAGTACTCGATTTCTGTAATATTGAGTACTATATTACTTTCTTTAATTACACAACTTCTAGGTCAGCAGTGCCACGCTGGCAACACACCTAGGAACTCAAGTTCAATGAACTCGAGTACTATTTAGAACTCAATTTTGTGAAACTCGAGTATTAAAAAAGTGGTACATTACTAAATATTTTCGAAACAGTGTTAGTTTGCCACAAATTTTGCCAAAACGTGGTATTTAGCTATTTTCACCAACAATCCAACATAAAAATCATCAATAGTCAATAAATAATAAATATTGCTTAGCAAAATAATCTATATATGTTAATAGTCAAAAATTAGAGAAAATTCAATTAGATTTTAATTGGATTTTCAATTTTGCGCCACATGTCTCATTTAAATTTTAATTTTATGCCAAGTGAATTATTAAATATAAAAATTGAAGATTCCAAAACCAATTAGTTTCAAAATTGGATTTCAATTGGAGTTTAATTTTCCACCACGTGTCCATCTAAGTTTTTAATTTTTATGACAAGTGAATTATTGAGTGCAAAAACCGAAAAATCTAAAACCAATTAAATTCTAAATTTTATATGTGTATATAATAATAATAATAATAATAATAATAATAATAATAATAATAATAAACCATTACATATTTTTGAAATGTATGGTTTAAAAAAAAGTATAAGATAAGTACAATAATGAATAATTTGAATATCTTCTTTAAAAAAAATAAAGAATATAATTTGAACCCTATAATTGTAATTGTTTTTAATTGCATCTATGCATATGCATGGGGCTACGTATTTGTTTTAATATAAAACAAAATAACAAATTATGTATTACTAATATTTATTTTGGTGGGGAAGGTAGTTTGGTTAAAACTTTACAACTCAAAAACATAACTTTGAGTGGCTGGGATTTTTTTTTTTTCCTTTTTAATTAAAGGAATTCTTGCGGAGGAGAAGAGGACATCAAAATTTTGCTGTGTTAGACAGTCCAATAACATTGAGAGCATTCGCATTTAGTATTGCAAATGCTATATATAAGAGAATTTTAGCATTAACACACCAAACAAGTCCAGCATTAGGACTTGCAAACACCAACTATTGCAAAAAAAATTGCAATAGTACTACAGTACAATTCTAAAGGTAGAATTGCACTATAGCACTATTCTTAAAAAAAAATAAAAAACTAATATTTTATTCACTTTATCAATTCATTTCTCTCTCTCACCGGGTTTTGGATTTTTGTTTTTATTTGGATTTTAGGATATATTATTTTATTGTGTATAAATATTATTTTAATGTGTTGTATTATAAAATAAAAGTTGGAAGACTAAGAATATTGTAAAATGGTATATTATAATTGATAAACTAGTTTTTTGGGATGGTAAAATAAAATGTGATAGAATTTTGGAAAGTAAATGCTAAGTAGATGCCAATCTTTACCGAGCGGTCGGGGTGGCCCCGTTTCCTATATCATTGAGAGTGGTGTATGTAACAGATGCGAGAAGGTTATGAGTGACAGAGTTCTATTAAAGTCCGCTTGTTGTGAGTGACACCCGCAAAGAAATGGCTGTGCAGTTGGTAGTGCAAGCTTTCATGCTTCTGCTTGCATGTGAATTAGCAGAAGCAGCACCACCTATAGCAAAACCCAATTGTAAAAGTAGGTGTGGAAACCTTCAAATTCCATACCCATTTGGAATTGGGCCTGATTGTTACTTAGACAAGTGGTTCGAAATTGTTTGCAAAGGAACTGGTGGCTCTGCTCAGGCCTTCTTAACAAGTATTGATAAGGAGGTGCGGCAAATCATTATTAGTAACAATCCAAGTACCAACAGGTTTATTGAGCCTACCGTCCAGGTCCTAGTGCCAACAATTTATTCCGAGTATTGTAAGTACGCGGGAAATCACGGCACTGTCAACATCACAAGAAGTCCTTTTCACTTCTCCCCTTATCATAATACATTCATTTCGGTCGGCTGCGACAACTCTGCAAAGATAGCCAATATTTTTCCTCAGATTTTCGGATGCGAGTCGGATTGCAAGAAAGACATGAAGGTAGACAAAGAAGTTAAATGCTCGGGTTTCAACTGCTGCGAGACGACGAATATCCCTTCAAACCTTCAAGCATTTGATGTTGAATTCAGAAGTAGAAACAAATCAAATGATGAAGAGGGAGGGAAGAAGAGTTGCAAATATGCCTTCCTAGCAGACAAAGAGTGGTTGGAGAAAAGCAAACGAGATCCCTCTTCTGTGCAATATTGGGAATACGTTCCTGTGGTGCTGGAGTGGGCCATATTTCGCTGGAACAACAATTCACATGAGTTGTTTCACTTCCTCAAAGGTAGACACAATGTCAGTTGTTCTTTCTCTGAAGAGAACAAAGACTACTTCTACAGCATTTCTTGTCACTGTGCTACCGGATACAAAGGAAATCCTTATGTTGATGGTGGCTGTGAAGGTAAACTTCAAATGCACACCGTTCTTGTTTTGCATAAGTACTCCATTTTAATAGCATTCGTCTTTAGATGATACTAAACGCATATTTTATTCCACCTCGTACTAAAGAAAGAATTAAAAGAATGATTGTGGTTTTTGGGGGAACAAATAATAAAAAATGGTCCCACATTACCTAAGAGAGTGTGTTGTGTGTAGTATAACTTGTTTCATTATCTCTTAAAAGTTATCATGATTTTTGAGTAGAGTTGTAGTGTGCCTTTGTGTTAAAACTCATTTTCCTCTTCCTTGTGTGTGTGTTTGTTTCTAAAAAAAAAAAATCAAAAATTAAAAATAACAGCCTAACTTCTAATTATAATTTATTATATCATTTTTTTTAAGAACATATAATTTTAATTTTAAGTACTGTTATTACATTTTTACCAGTATAATAACAATATCTAATTTTTCGACGTATCACTGTTAGCTATATAAAAATTTAAAATACGTAAGAATTACACTTTCTATAAATTATGTCTTTCATACACAATAATACTTAATAATAAAAATATGTTTACCCAGGTCCAGGGATTCTTTGGTGATGAACTTATTGTCTAGTGCATTGTGTAAATATTGAAGTTGTAGATTTAATTCACCACATCATTGATTCATAGAGTTTGTGAGAGGTCCCATAGATAGGGAGTGGATCAGTCTGACCAAAGGCCGAAACATCACTTCTTTGTGTCAAATATATATATATATATATATATATATATATATATATATATATATTTATACTTTTTACTGAATTAATATTTTGATAATCTCATCATTGGATTATATTCTATATGTTCTTAATATACATATCAAATTTTAGGTCAATTAGAAATTATTTACCTTCAATCCCTAAACTCATCTTTTATATATAATTTTAAATTATAAAAAAAATGAAATTTAAACATTTTCAATTATAAAGCATACTAGAAGAAAAAGTATTCTAATGAGGAATTTGTTAAAATTCCCTTCTACGGCTTGGTCAGTTACTAAAAAAACTTTTAAGCATTCCCATCCAATTTGATTGTTTAGTGTGTGATAGGCTCAAATTTTGAAGTTTTTTTTTCAAGTTCATTTATTTATTTTAAGGAGCAAATTTGACTCTTCTTATGGGTAGTTTTGTGAAATCAATGATTATGGGATTATTTTTCAATTATTTTTGTTAGATTGTGTTGAAGAAAATATTATATGGTGGAAAGTAATAAATAGGGAGATAAAGAAAGAGAGAGAGAATGTTAATATTAATTAAGTAATAAGGTGGAAAACAATAGCATTTAATGATGTTTTTTTAACCGTTAGATTTCTTAGAAATCTACGATGTAAAAAAAGTGTAAGTTTATAAGAGTTACACCAAATGTAATTTGAACCCATTTTATATATATACTCACAAAAATTCTTCAATTTAATCATATTTTGCAACTAAATTGAAAATAACAAAATTTGGTGCCAGGCCGCCATTTGGCACTCCCAGCACTGTAATACCAAAAAAAATATATATATAATAATAATAATTTAGTAAATTATAATAACCTCCCCTGAGGTTTGGGAAATACATATTTTTTAAAATTAAATTATGTTATAGAATAACCTCAAAATAATGCTTACTAACCAAATTAGTTATATGATTAGCATTTATTTAAAAATAATAAATTTTAATTATAGTTGGTAACTATCATTTTACAATAGAAGGAATAGTTATATGTTACATTTGCTTTTTGTTGGACAGTGAAAAAGTTAAAGCGACTTTTCTTTGGAGAAAAAGTTGAAAAATTAAAGTGACTTAGAAATAATTATTGTAATGTTGGACCCCATCATTGGCTTGATTGAGTTTGAATTGAAATAGATAGATTCTGTTGTGGGTAGTTCTACTTCAAAGTGTATCCTAATTATAGTTGGTAATTATCATTTTAAAATAGAAGGAATAGTATAGGTAAAAATAATTGGATTTGTTTTAGGTCCGGTGCATCACGTACACTAAACCCGGTCAGATAATGACACGTGTCCAAAAGTGGACATATATCACCATCCAACGGGTCCAATGCCACTGCCTAAGCCTGACCAAAATGGACTTGGTTTAGGTAACACCCACCCCCCTTTCTTTATAGCATGATAGAATTTGAACATTATAAATAACTTTTTTCCCTTCATTTTTTCATCATGTGACATTTGCTTTTTACCGGACAGTGACAATGTTAAAGCGACTTGTTTTGGGGGAAAAAGTTGAAAAACTAAAGTGACTTAGAAATAGTTATTGTAATGTTGGATCCCATCATTGGCTTGATTGAGTTTGAATTTAAATAGATAGATTCTGTTGTGGATAGCTCTACTTCAAAGTGTATATATTAATTATAGTTGATAATTATCATTTTAAAATAGAAGGAATAGTATAGGGAAAAGTAATTGGACTTGTTTTAGGTCTAGCGCATCAAGTACACTAGACCCGGTCAGATAGTGACACGTGTCCAAAGTGGATATATATCACCATTCTAATGGGTCCAGTGCCACTACCCAAGCCTAACCCAAAGTGGACTTGGTTTAGGTAGCACCCACCCCCCTTTCTTTATAGCATGATAGAATTTGACCATTATAAATAACTTTTTCCCTTCATTTTTTCATCATGTGACATTTGCTTTTTGCTAGAAAATGACAAAGTTAAAGCGACTTTTCTTTGGAGAAAAAGTTGAAAAACTAAAGTGACTTAGAAATAATTATTGTAATGTTGGACCCCATCATTGGCTTGATTGAGTTTGAATTGAAATAGATAGATTCTGTTGAGGGTGGCTTTGCTTCAAAGTGTATCCTAATTATAGTTGATAATTATCATTTTAAAATAAAAGGAATAGTATAGGTAAAAGTAATTGGATTTGTTTTAGGTCCAGTGCATCAAGTACACTAAACCCGGTCAAATAGTAACACGTGTCCAAAAGTGGACATATATCACCATTCTAGCAGGTCCAGTGCCACTGCCGAAGCCTGACCCAAAGTGGATTTAGTTTAGGTAACACCCACCCCCCTTTCTTTACAGTATGATAGGATTTGAACATTATAAACAACTTTTTTCCCTTCATTTTCTCATCATGTGACATTTGCTTTTTGCCGGACAATGACAAAGTTAAAGCGACTTTTCTTTGGAGAAAAATTTGAAAAACTAATGTGACTTAGAAATAATTATTGTAATGTTGGACCCCATCATTGGCTTAATTGAGTTTGAATTGAAATTGATAGATTCTATTGTGGGTACCTTTGCTTCAAAGTGTATCCTAATTATAGTTGGTCTGTTATCATTCTAAAATAGAAGGAATAGTATAGGTAAAAGTAAATGGACTTGGTTTAGGTCCAGTGCATTAAGTACACTAGACTCAGTCAGATAATGACACATGTACAAAAGTGGACATATATCACCATTCCAACGGGTCCAGTGCCACTACCCAAGCCTAATCCAAAGTGGGCTTGGTTTAGGTAACACCCACCCCCTTTTCTTTATAGCATGATAGAATTTGAACATTATAAATAACTTTTTTCCCCTCAATTTTTCATCATGTGACATTTGCTTTTTGCCAGACAACGACAAAGTTAAAGCAACTTTTTTTTTGGAGAAAAAGTTGAAAAACTAAAGTGACTTAGAAATAATTATTGTAATGTTGGACCCCATCATTGGCTTGATTGAGTTTGAATTTAAATAGATAGATTCTATTTTGGATAGCTCTGCTTCAAAGTGTATCCTATATTAGAAATATCAACTCAAAAATATAAAGCCACATACATATGATATTATCAATTATTTTTCTCATTGAAAGTTATCAAGTGATAATATAACACAGTTGAAAGGGCACGCACTATTTGTCACTTAAACATATTTGGTCGAAAATATCAATGACAAGGGACTTAATTTTGTACCATATCAACCAGTACAATTAGTATTTGCTTCACCGGTATTTACTTCACTAGTATCTAAGTTAGCAAGGCCAGCCTTACTACTATGCCAATTAGACAATCGCCGTAGGCAAGTAGAACTAGGTCTCCAAATTTTAACCAATATAAAAATTTATATACCTATAAAAGTATTAATTAGGCCCTGTAGACTGAAATGTGCCACTAGAAATATTTGGATGCACCGGGTTGTTTCACCCATACTAGGATGTATTCAGAATTTTGGTCAGTAAAATGTATACCAAGCCGAAATTAAACAAACACTTTTCTCTCCGGCATTTCTTCTTCATTTTCTTCAGTCTCTTTTTCTTCATGTTTCTCCATCTAATGCTATTTTTCTCTTTAATTTCTTAAGCTTCTTCGACTCTTCATTTCTCTCTCTCTAAATTTCTTATTTTGTGTTCTCACGTGACCTTCAACTGAGTGACTAAAGAATAAAGGCTAGTGAGTTTAGTCAATTCACCATTCAATATTTCAATTCCCACCCACCCAAGCCATGGCCAATATAATCTTCAAGTTTCAATCTTTTAAAAGGATTTGATGTTTTTGTTTGACGGTAGGTCCATTATTAATATATTGAGTTAAGGATTAACATAATTTGATTATGTTAAAAAAAAAAAATTCGATTATGACTCTTAACAAAGGATAAGTTTCACAGTGAGTTCCAGTTAGCTCAACTGGTAAAGTCTCTAATGGTTGTATAAGAGATTTGGTATTCAATCCCCGCCTACACCAAAAACTGATTGGTGTCTTGACTAAACCAAGACAACATTCTGTAGATATTGATTACTTTAATCTCTAGACCAAGCATGTTTACAATAAACTTATAATTCCATTTCGAATTGTATTAGGAATATTAAAAATTTACTACATATAACTTATAAACTAATGTGTCAACTTTTCAAACAATATTTCAAAAATATAATTAATAAATTTATTTATTATATTGTTAATATGATATTTATCACATTCAATAAAATGTCAGTTTGTAATTATAAATCTTTTAAAGTAAAATGTGGTAGTGTTAACTGTATTGATATATATTAACATTTTCCTTCCCATTTTTGTAATCTCTTGTTGGTCTATGTATAGGTTGAGCTCTAAATTGGAGAAAATTTTAATTTGTTTGTCATCCTGTCACATATATAAAAGAAAAATATACTAATGGTGAGAGCTCCAAAAATTAATTTGTTAATTTTTTTTGTTATCCTATTAGATATTAATGAATGTGAAGACGACCTTCTCAATTATTGCAAAAGCAAGTTGGATTGTGAGAACACAGAAGGTGGTTACAATTGTGATAAGCGAAAATCTAAATTGAAGATGGTCATTGTAGGTATGTTTCTATACTTATTAAATTATCAAAATAAATATAAAACCAAATACACACACATACTCATGTTGGCTATTGCTACAATTCTCCTAGTACAGGAGAACATGCTCAGCTATTATTTTCTTTATAGGAATTCTTTTTTATTATTATTGTTTTTATAGGAATACTATAAACTTCATTAAACTTGAGAAATAGAGAGTACATTATAGATAAGAGCCTGTTCAAGAAAACAAAGATTCTCTTCGATCCATACCAAAAAAAAAAAAAAACATCAATGTTTAAATCATGTTTTGCTAATAGATAGATAGGAATATTACCTTGTCTAAAAACATTGGAAACTCAACACATCAAACCTCAAAGGAAGTTATGCCATATATGATAGGAGCCACAAAGATAGATGCATGACTTTGCTCAACCAAAGCATTAGAGATAGTCAAAAAATGCCCTCCATAATTAACTCTTGTATACCCATTTCTTTGGCAAATTGCATGCTAGCCTCAAAAACCTTCGCTTCAATCTTGTTCGGTTAAAATGAATGTATTGACTCCTTGCAATTAATTAATTAATTACCCAAATTAATTAATTAGATCAAATTTCATGCAATAGCATAGAGGCACAAACAAATCACCAAATATACTAAGTGCAGTGGAAAATAAATTTGATGTGGGTGATTTGTTTATGAATGAGAAAAACCTCCGAAGCAAAACCCCACCAGGTGAATTTAAGGTCACCACTCACAAGAATCCACTATTATCAATCATAAGCGGTTATAAGTATAAGGAATCTTACCAAACCCTTTGGCCTATCCCGAAATACCAACCTATAGTTGAACCCTTATCCCAATACCCAATTGGACTTGTATTATAACAGCAATCTTTCCGTTCAATACACGAATCCCAATACATGACTAACCAATGATGCACAGATCTCAGTACGTGACTAACTCCACAACAACCCTTTGATTGTTGTAGTTGATTTACAGCAAATTCACATAGAAACACCAATAAGATCTTCAATGTTAGTGCAAGAGACTTTGCTTGGTTACAAAACCCAAAGGCGTACAAGAAACGCAACAAGAACTCTTTCTTTTGTAGGAGGAGGCTAGGGTTTCAAAAAGAAATCCTTGTGAAGCTCTCTAGGGTTAGGTTTTTCTTTTTCCACCTCTTTGTTTAAATAGGAGCTCATTGGGCTCTCCTATTCCAAATAGGTATACATAAACCTTGGACTTTCTTAGTCTAATAAGGATTATACAAACCCATAAAAAAATAGTCGCTTAGAATAAAAACGTTGCTGGCTACAGTCTGAATCCCGTAAGCTTGATAGATCAAGACATCTGTCAAGCTTTAATGAATCTCGACAGATCAAGCTTTCGTCGAGGAGGTATTGAGACCTACACATTGAACTTTTCTTGAGCAGTTCTTGAGTAATCTTCATGTTTTCAATGTAACCACTTGTATTGATCATCTTGAACCTACTTTGATTTACCCAAATACAAATAAAGTGCGTTTTGTTAAAGGATATGCCAATTACATAAAAATATGTCCCTTACAAATCTCAATAGCCCCAATTGAGCCTTTATCTTCTTACTTCGAGCAAGAATCACCAAGCCTTGAGCATCCCAAATGAAGACCCCAAAATTGACCTCTTTTTGAGTAGCAAAGACTACACCATAAACATTCACTTTAAACTGTGGGTTAGGGGGTGGTTTCCAACAACCATCCATCATCTCTAACCGAACTGTGCTAGGTATATTAGCAGCTCTATATTCCTCTTTTTGGTCCCCACTAGAAAATATTTCTAATTCCCCCACTAAGTAGAGCCCAAAGTGTACTTACAAGACTTGGGGTTTTTCAAGCTCTAGATAGAGCTATGGGGGAGTTAGGCAGAATACTCTTTCTACACTAGAAAGTTGAGATGTTGATCATTATAGGGAGAATTCAGAACTAGTGCAATACCTAGCTACCAAATTCACAATAGATTAATAGAGGGTGGAAGTAACATTCTTGCCTTACTCTCAGTTTAGCCCATTCTTCTTAGAAAATGAGAGGTCTTGAATTTTTCTTGTCTCTTGCGCCTTCTTTCATTCTTTTGGTAAATAGGGTTATGAAAGTATTCCTAGCCCTTCTTGGACAAAAGATCCCTTCCTTAAACTGGTTGAACAACATGGTGGGATTTTGTGAATGTGATCCTTATTGCAAAACTGTGGGGATGATGACTGTAAGGGCCTTGCTTAGGTTAACTCTGAGTCTTACTACCCGTTTGTTACTCAAATAGGATAGATGCCTTATTGCGTGAACACACCTACTATGGTCTCTAGTGGGTTTTTCATTCTAGGCAGTTTCTTCTTCCACTAGACTGCCTTCCTTTTAATATTTGAGAGGGACTAATCTTTCCTCTTTTTCTTTGTTTGTTTTCCATGCTTTGTTTGTCAACTCTTGTACCTAGGAATTAGGTTTTAGGGAGGACTTTATATAGTCTCTAAACTATAGCTACTAGTACATCTAAAGTACCATTCGCTTGGAATAAAATGGTAGAATTATAAAATTGTAAAGTAGGATATGCAAGCAAATCTACATAGAAAACCCAAAGGAGGGGTGGAAAAACAAAAATTGAGCAAGGCTTTTTTAGAGCATTAGTATTGGTGGTGCTAAAAAGCCATATTGCTATTTTTAGCACCACCAATCACAAAAGTGGGGCTACAATGATGGAGGTATAGCCAAATGATTTGGCTTCTCAATTACAGTGCACAGCCAAAGATCATTGTGCACTGTAGCTCAAAGGCAAAAAAGAATTATATTTTAATTGGTTTCTCTCTCTTCTTTTATTAAATTAATCTTTTCTCTCTCTTTCTCTCTTTTCTCTTTCTTCTTCACCGAACCCAAACCCAGCACTTCTTCTCCCTTTCATTTTTTTTTTTTTTTTTGGCTTCTTCCTCCAGCCATTTTTTCTTTCTACATCACCTTTCTTCTTTCTTCTTCATCAAACCCAACCTTTCTCTTCTCCCCTCCATTTTTATTTCTTTCTTCCTCCAACTCCTCACCATACATTAGTCCTTGCCCACCAAGCTGCCGCCGACCCAAGCCCCAAGCTATTGCCGACACAAGCCCCAAGACGCCGCCGACCCAAGCCTAGTGGTTTTTTTTTTTTTTTTTTCCTAATCAAAATTATTAGTGGTGGTTGTTAAGGTGGGTTTGTGGTGGTGGTGGTGGGTTGTTGATTGGGTTGTGTTCGTGGGTCTGTGTTCGTGGTCGGGTTCAGGATTGGGAATGGGCTATGTTTGTGTTCATGGGTTTGTGTTGGTGGTTGGGATTGGTTGGGTTGAAGCCTGGTTTGGCTTGGCATTGCTGTGGGCGATTGTTGTTAGTTGTGATGGTGGTGGTGTTATGGCTGGGTTTGGAATGATTTTAGGCGGTGCTTTTTGGTAATGGGATGGATATTGTGGTTTTGGTTCTAGATGTTATGTGGTGGTCTTGGTGTCCCTAATGGTGGTAGTGGTGGACGGGCTGTAGGAGTGGTGTTTTTCAAATCTTTCTCTTTCAATTGTCTCTCTGGGTTTTTTTGTTGGAGGATTTGTGGGTTTGTTGAATTTTGGTTGTTTTTATGTGTGATTTTGGTTGGTTTTTGAGATGATTTTGTTGCAAATTTGGTGGATTTGGGTTGTGGTAATGTTGGCCTGTGGGCAATGGAGATGACTAGGGTTTTGGGTTTACTAGTTGTTCTTCAAAATCTTCATATGAGAAAGGGAGAGACAAATAAAGTGAAGTGTGAAAGAAATAATAAAAAATTAATAAAGAAATAATATTTAAATGAAAAGGTCAAAAAATAGAACCGTTGATGTTGGATGTTTTGTAAAGTGAAAAAGTAAAATAGATAAAGTAGATTTTTGTGATGCCAAATAGCTAAAAAAATAGCCCACCAATATAGATGCTCTTAGAATGATTTTACTAAATACGAAGAAAAAGACTTTTTTTTTTTTTTTTTACAAGATACTGCTTTAAAGCCTACTATTCTTGCCTAACATCCTTTTTCTTTTTGTCTACCTACTATGGTCAGCTTCCTTTTGTTTTATATTATAAGAAAGGCAGTTAGATTACATATACGTGGCATCATCTTATTGAAGCCTGAATGTGAAAAGGCTAGTACAATGATGTTTTATGCTACTGCTGCTATGGGATAGTTTCACCGTTGGACATGGTTGGGGCATGTCCTTGCTCTAGTAACTAGGTTATTCTCAAGCCAAAAACCAAGGGGTAAATACTTCCCTTTTGTCCTTATAGTTATGTCAGAGAGGGCATGCCTTTGAGGCTGTCCTTTTTTTAATATAAGAAACAATCTTTGGCAACATTGGATTGTTGTGGGATTATTCCCTAGGGTGTTGACTGCAGGTGCAAGGCTGGGATGGCCCAGGTCCATTAGTCATTTGAAAAAACAATTATGCCCTTGACCCCAACACTAGTGACGATACAACTCTTATCCAAGAGATGCTACCGAGAGGATGACATCAATTTTCCTGGAGGTCTAAGTATTGCTCTTGAAAGGTCCTTATATGCCTTGTTGTATCGTTGGCTTCTCTCAACAAACGTTTGTCCTAGGATGTTATCTTATATGTTTCCTTCCCTTAGGGTTCTTTCCCAAAGTGGTATGTCCCTTATAGATCCACTTGATTTATATTGGGCCTTTGCACCCTTTTTCTTTAGGCTTTTGCAAATCCATTCAAGGTTTTTTTTTTTTTTTTTCATTTGCACCCATTCTTGGGTCATTATATCCAATTATGAGTTGGTACCCATTCATGGGCCCTTTCACCCCATTTATGGGGTTTTGTCTTGGTTCATGGGATTTTGCACCTTATTCAAGGGTTCCTTATTCTAGACTTGCAACCTTTTTAAATTTGGGGTAGCAACAATGTCAACCACAAAATTCCTTTGTGGTGTGAATCAATTTGAAAGAATTTTATAGCTTATAAATCTAATAGCATTATGTGGTTTATGGCGAAAACATCTTTTTGGTCCTTATATTTTGGCTCTATTTTCATTTGGTCTTTAAGTTTCATAGCATACATCTTGGTCCTTAAATTTTCAAACTTGCTATCATTTTAGTCCTTAGTGTCATATCACTCATGTAAAACACTTACCTCTTGCTATCATTTTAGTCCTTGGTGTCATATCACTCATGTAAAACACTTACCTCTAGTCGACATCAAGTTTTTACACTTGTTAAGTTAATCATAAATGAGATAACAACATTGAGCAAAACGATAGTGAATGTTCAAATAGTGTGTAAAACACCTTGAATGTTTAGACCCCCACATTACAAATTTCCAATTCAAGCTTATTATCAAACTATGTATGTGCAGAATATGAACATAAGCTAAACCAGAATTGATAAAATAATCAAAACCAAATAAAATCACAACCACAACAGAAATTAAATGGAAAAGATTAAGGGAAGAGAGCAAACACAAAGACAACTCAGCAATGTGTTATCAAAGAGGAAACTGAAGTCATGGCGTAAAACATTTCCGCTGCCCTCCAAGCAGTCAATAATCCACTAAAGAATGAAGTTGGGGTACATGAACAACAGAAGACCCTCCAAGCCTAATCTACCCAGTGTATCTAAGCCCTCCAAGCTTCTTGCTCCAACAAAGTTACACCGAACTTTTGTCTTCTTTAGCTTATCAGATTTCACTATAGCCCATAGCATCAACCAATATCAATTAGTCCCTTCCTAACTACTTCCCAAGCACCAAATAGCCTTCTCACAGATATGGGTATGGTGAAAAAAAGGTTTTGGCTAATGTATCTCTCAAGGATATAACAATGGAGAGGGTGAGAGTTAAGAAATTTGAAGAGTCACTATATAAAGATTGTAGATGAGTCAATCTTATTTTTCTCTAGGGTTTCTCTCTTAAAATTCTCTCTAGAAGCTTTCTACATTTCGTGGGTATAAGAGGTATTTATACTTGTGTAAGAATAGAATGCGAAGAGTCAGTTTTTCAAAACAGAGCTGGCTGGCGACTTGGCTTCGCGACTTGACTGAGTCGCAAGTTCAATCTGAACTTTTTGTCCTGCAGTGCTACAGCTGACATGATGGTTCAACTTCTCTGCATGCTTCACTCGTGTGCATCCTCTGGCGGCTTGCCAGTCACGAGCTACCTGCAAGATCCAGTCGCAATTCCCTGTTTCAGTGCACAATCTTGAGCATTTCTTCACACTCTCTCATACACTACTCTTACATGATTCTCATCTAAATACAGGGTTTCTAAGTGTTGAATTACAAGCAAATTGACACGGAATAAAGCCAACAAAATAGTTGATTAAATTCAACCTTACAGATAGCAAGTTTAGAATTTTAAGGACCAAAATAATTTTTTTGAAAATTTGAGTACCAAATTGAAAATATAAGAACCAGAGTTGTGTTTTTCATTGGTTTATTATCACTTGCTTTCTAATCATATTTCCAAGTTAACCTTTCTATTATTTTGTATTAATTACATTTTACACAAAAGTCTTCATAATTTCTACCCCTTTATAATTTCAATTATTACTTACAACATCATATTTAAAATATGTTGTTAGTCTTTAAAGTTTACCTACTAAGTGCTATTGGTCCCTAAAGTTTGAAATAAGAACTATTGGTCCCTAAAGTTTAAAAATGAGCAATATTGATCACTCTGTTAAATTTTGTTAGTTTCCTAGTTTATATGTCTAATGGATCAATGGTATAACATTTTTAAATGACATGGCATTTTAAAATGGCACATTAGTAAATTTGACCCAAACCTGTTTTAAGTAGTGCACTAACCTAGCACACCTAAATCAAAACACTTTAGGCCCCAAAGAGGGGGGAAAAAACTGTTCTGTAATACAAAAAATAATAATAAAATAACAAGTACTACAATAAACAAAAAATTAAAATGGTTAAGCTAACTCCAAGCTTATCTCCACAATCAACACCAATCAAAATCCACTATTAAAAATAGGAATTACAACTACACAAACTCACAAATATATATATATATATATTATATTATATTATATTATATTATATTATATTATATAATATAATATAATATAAAAATCTTAAACATAAACTAACCCAAAGTCCCAATACACCTAATGGTGCTCTCACACTAACTCACCAAGCAAAACTAGTCTTTACCTCTCTCACAAGACAAAACTTTGATCTTGACTCTCTCATACAGAACAAGGCCACACCACTACACTTTTATAAGGGATGGCACTCATCTCCTTGCTTCTCTTCTTTTCAATGTGGGAATAACTCTTTTAAGAAAAGTAGACAACAAAATCAATCAACAAAATCCCTAAAGAGAGCAAATCCAAAAGTCTCCATAGCAAACCCTGACTTTCTACTAGTTTGTTGCACAAAGAGGCCATGGAAGCACTCCCAAACAAGATCTATTGTGAAACCTATTATGAGAATTAGAATGATCTCACAACTAAATAATATGAATAATTAATGTAAACTTGAAAGAAAAGTACATACAATTACACATAAGAGAGAACGTAAAGGATTTACATGTTCAACCTTAAGCCTGTGTCAATAGATAAAGACAAGTAGAAAATTTCACTAACAAATATGAATATTACAAAAATAAATATCACAAAATCCAAACTAAAAATACATCTAAAGAGCTCTCTCTCACAATTTAAAAGAATAGAGAAATTTCTATTCCCCATTCTAATTTGCGACACACAAAACATTTAGACAAAATCACGTATAAATTTTTGTTAGAGTGGCTAATTCTAAAGAAAATAAATTCTATACAAACCAAATAAAAAATAAAAAATAAAAAATAAAAATACAATGCAAGACAGAGTTAGCTTGCCATAGGTATCATGACTGCCAAAGTCGATCAACTGGCCGTACTTCAACCACTAGTTGACATGGGCAACTTTTGTCAATGACGAAATCAATCTCATGCTTGAAGCCCTTACTAATTAATACACAATTGATCATCACATATTTGTACTAATCAATTGGTAATCCGTATAATACATGGTAAATTTTAAGACTGTATGAATGTTTTCTATTATGCTTTATTTAAATATAAAATTTTATGATTAGGTTAGTTATTAATAAGAGGTATTTATTATAAATTTTTTTTAGATTAAACTATATCTTCCAGCATTAGTTATTTATTATGATTGTGTTTGTGAATAAAATCTAGCCTATCTTTTAAAGAAAATTCAACGTGCCAAGATTTTAATGGTAACTTTAAATATAAATTAGAATTTAAATTCAATTGATATATATATATATATATATATATATATATATATAAAACGACATATGAAATTGTAAGATCTCAAAACCTTACGTGGTACCATATTATGTGGTAAAGTAAAAATCAAATTGCTTTATATTTATATATATTATAGATTACCTTCATTAAAGAAAATATATATTATAGATCACCTGAAATTCAAGTAAAAATCATCTATTTTTCTTTGAACTAGAATTTAATTAGGAGTTCACTTATTCAGACTTCTGGGTAGTGTGGGAACATATATAATTTGGAAGATTTGATAGCTTCTAGAAAAAAGTAGGGAACTTTTTATCGAATCTATTTTTCACATTCACATTTATATACTAAAAAACATAGATATTTTAATTCTTTTGATTTTTGTAGGTTTCGGTACAAGCCTTGGAGTATTATTTCTACCAGCTACATGGGTTTTATACAAACTGATTAAGAAGAAAAACAAAATCAAGCTCAAGAAAAAGTTCTTCAAAAAGAACTGTGGTTTATTGTTACAACAACTATCTTCGACTAAAAATAATGTTCAAAATACAAAATTGTTCAATTCCAAGGAATTAGAAAAAGCAACAGACCATTTTAGTAAAGATAGAATAATTGGAAAGGGTGGACAAGGTACTGTTTACAAAGGAATGTGGAGTGATGGACAAATTATTGCAATAAAAAAGTGCAACATTGTGGATAAGGCCAATCTCCAACACTTCATAAATGAGATTGTCATTCTTTCACAAATCAACCATAGAAATGTGGTTAAGCTACTTGGGTGTTGTTTGGAGACAGAAGTTCCTTTGTTGATATATGAATTCATCCCAAATGGGACACTTTTCCAATATATCCATGAAGAAAATGAAGGGGTCCCATTAACATGGGCCATGCGCTTAAAGATTGCCATAGAAATTGCAGGAGCTCTTTCCTACCTACACTCGGCAGCTTCTTTACCAATTTATCATCGAGACATAAAGTCCACAAACATACTTTTAGATGAAAAGTACAGAGCCAAAGTAGCAGATTTTGGGACATCAAAAATGGTGAAGATTGACCAAACTCATGTAACCACCCTAGTTCAGGGAACTTTTGGGTATTTGGACCCAGAATATTTCCAAACAGGTCAATTTACAGAAAAGAGTGATGTGTATAGCTTTGGAGTAGTCCTTGTTGAGCTCTTAACTGGAGAAACACCTGTTTCTTCAACAAGGTCGGAAGAAGGTAGAAGTCTATCCACGTATTTCATTCTTTCAATGAAAGAAAACCATCTCTTTGATATTCTTGATGACTGTGTAAGGAAAGAAGGTGATAAAGAAGACATCATCATAGTTGCTAATCTTGCAAAAAAATGTTTGCACTTGAATGGGAAAGAACGTCCTACAATGGGGGAGGTCGCAATGGAATTACAAGGAATCCAAAAAAAAGATACTAATGGTCAAGAAAATTATGAAGAACTTCATAATGTTAGAAGCAAAGAAATTGATCCTTCATATGCTTGCTCTACATCAACACAATCATATTCAGAAATTGCTTCATCTTCGTCATCAATTGTCCTAGCATCATCATCTTTCAAATCACTATGATTAATAAACTATTTGGTTTCCTTCCATGTTGTAATGTATTAAAAATTATTTTAATATGTCCATAATTGAATTTAAGAAGAATTCATAAATATTTGCATAAGAATGGCTTGTATATTGTGAGAAATACAATATTGGGGTTAATGGTGACTAGTGAGACAGTGCGTGTAAAAGAGAAGAGATGATGGTCTCATTCCTTCACTGTGCATGTCATGGGTACATCTCTTGCACTACTTATTCTCGCAGTGCTCGTGTGTAGGGGTGAATGCATATAGAGTGTATGGAGTCGCCTAAAATCAGTGAGATTTCTTAAAGGTTTGATTGGTCATCCAAATATATATATTTTTTCCTTTCTAAATTTAGTTCCTGTAAGTCTAAACTAGATAAAACCGTGTCTCGATCTAGAAAATAGATTGGGGAGTTTGGTTGCACATGGGGAAGCTCTTAGGCACCACATGACATCAGACCATAGTCGATACCTAATTGTGCTTATCCCTTAAGATGTAGTGCAATGCAATATCAAAAGAAAAAAAAAAAAAACCTACTTGCCCAGTTGGGAACATGTCTCATGATATCGTGCATGCTTTGAGAATAATACATGAGTCTAGATCTCAATTGTTTTGACTTTAGCGGAAAAATAAAAAAATATTTTAGTTTTGAAAACCATTTTGAAAAACTCATCACTGACAAGGGCTGATGTCAAGTTTTGGGGGTACCTAGCCATTATTAGGATCTCATCGATCTTTTGTAAATGATATGATCCATCTATTTATGAATTTTGAATTAATGGATCAAACAAAGGTAGACATTCTTCATGATCCTGTTCGCCAATGAAGCTTTTGAGGATAAAAATTAATTTCTCAGTGGGAAATCGAAGAAAACCACAGTAGAATTTTGGCAAGTGCTTTGAAAAATATGGTGTTTTAATGGAAAATCAAGAAACCAGGGTGAAAACTGTGTTTTGAAAAATACAATTTTTTTTTGGGGAAAAAAATCAAGGAACCATGTTGAAACCATAATTTTAGAAATATAATTTTTCAATGGAAAATCAAGAAACCAAGATGAAAATCACGCTTTTAAAATCCATACTAGTCAAAGAACTAGAATAATTAGTGGTTCTAAGTTCTCTAGTCCGATCGGGATCAAACCGATGGTTAAACCAATGGTGTCATAAAAAATAAAATTATTTATTTTAAAATTATAAAATTAAAGAATAAGTGTTATTTTTTATAAATAGTAGACTAAAAGATGTAAATATATTTTGTGAGAAATTATATAAGATTTTTTTTTTTTAAAACAATTTACATTAGTTTCAACATCTTATATTTAGAAGAAGAAGAAAAATCTAACTAAAGTTCTAAATATATTAACATTATAAAATAATCATCTTTGAATTATAGAGATAATAAATTTAAGATAATTTTCAAATAATGAATTTTCCCATCTTGTTATTTAAGAAAATGAATATAATAAAACATAACTAAAAAATTTAAGTTATCAATACAAATACAAACAAAAAAAATCTGGAAGAAGCAATTGTAAGGGGTGTTAGGGTCATATTTTATGTAATTAGCTAATCTTTTGATAAAATGAACTTTACTTGTAATTTGGTAGATTTAAGATAGGTTTAATACATCAAGAAGCTTAAGCATGATAGGGCAAAAATGTATTGACCCCTTGCAAATTAATTAATTACCCAAGTTAATTAATTATGTTCATTACATGCAATGGCGTGATAGCACAAACAAATCACCAACTAAACTAAATGCAGCGGAAATTAAATTTAACAGGGTGATTTGTTTACGAATGGGGAAAGTCACAGGACAAAAACTTCACCGAGTGATTTTAAGGTCACCACTCCCAAAAATCCTTTAATCAATAATCAAGCGATTACAAGTAAAAGGAATCTTACCAACTATCCTTAGCCTATCCCAAATTACCAACCTATAGTTGAATCTTCACTTCAATACCCAATTGAACTTGATCTTGTAGTGGCACTCTTTCCGTTTAATGCACGAATCCTAATCCATGACTAACCAATGATGCACGGATCCCAGTACGTGACTAACCAATGATGCATAGATCCTAGTATGTGACTAACTTTAGCAACTTGAAGAGGTTATTGGTTGCAAAATTCTTCACTTCATACACAATGAAGATCAGGAAGCTCCTTGGTTACAAAACCCTTTGGCATAAAAACACAATACCTTCTTTTAAAGAGAATAAGGCACTAGGTCCCTCAATGCATGTGCAACGACCTTTAAAATAAGTCTTATATATGTCTAGAGTTATGAGAAAAGAAACCCAACACATACACATCAACTTGGGCCGAACATTAGATCTGGAAATTCTAATTCCGTAAGTCTTGATATAAACAGCTTGTGTCGAGCTTCTATCAAGTTTCGACTTTAAATCTCGATACTTTCTGCCATGATTGCTATCGTGCTTTAATGAACGGCTTTTCTTCACTTGTTCCTTGATCCAATCTTCATAACTTTAATACTTGACTTGAACACTTGTTTCTTAAAGTACTAAACCCATTCTAGATCTACATAATTGTAAGTAAAGTGCATTTTATCAAAAGATTAGCCTATTTACATAAAATGTCCCTAACAATCTCCCCCTTTGGTAATCCATGACAAAACCACCAAAAAAAATAATAATCATGAGAGAAGTCATAAATCACTTAAACTCATAACCACTTGTTGAATACAATAAGTCTAACCCTAACACAAAAACCTAAAAAAATTTGCAAGAAGAGAGCTCATGGCATGGCAAACTTTCACAACCGGTTTTTCTGAAACACTTAAACAAGACTCATCAAGGCATCACATGTGAGAAATCGAGGGCTGGTCTTGCTTGGAGAGATGGAGTTATAGTGTGACAAAGCAGTAAGATCAAAAGTCATCACCATGTTAAGCAAGTGAGGGCCTTAGCAAAGCCTGAGCAAGGGGTGTTTAAAGCACCACCCCTAAAAGAGGGTTTCCCACAGAATTGGGAGAGAATGTTGTTTCTAGACACAATCCAGAGACGCTCATAGCCAAGGTAGTCAAGATGCTCTACCCTAGGGACGAGTAGTACCTCGAATATAAGATCCGGATTAACTACGATATGTGTACCTCTGAATGTAGAAACAAACTGAGGCACAGAGGTATCGATGCCATGTATTGTTAGGATTAATGCCCTTAAATCCTATTATATGATGTTATGTATGACTTAATGTTGAGATTAATAAAGTTGTTTTATTATTATCTAAAATAGTGATAACATGAATATTTGGACATTATCATATAGTCCATCAGATGCATTGTATGTGATTTATGTGATTTAGTCACAGAAGATATATATCACAAGTTCTTTGTAAACTTAGAATTTTAGTTCGTAGTAGGTGATGAAATTGGGCATTTCATCTGCGAAGACTATAACATATCAACTAAGATGATTTTTCTTGATCATAGAAGTGGAGACTTCTAGTTGGTATGTTGTTATGTTTTAAGAGCTAAGACATATTGAACTAGATTGCTGTGAGATTTATTATTCTCCTAACGACTATCAAATGAATAATGGACCTGATCATGAAGTATAGGTTACTTTGATATATTAGGAGTAAGATCTAAAGTCACGATCAAAACCTCAGTATGTTGGGCAGACACATTTAATGTTAATGGAACATATATTCTCAAGATGGAATATATAATCTCTTAACGAAGATATAAAATATTCTCTTGAGATAAGTTTAATGGGTCTAGTTATTCAGAATGTTGGGCCTAACTAATTTAGTAAGAAGTTACTAAAGTATATATTTATGAAATTAGATTTCATAAATATATGATGAATAACTTAAAAGATTAAATCGGGTACTCAAGGATTAAGATGTAATCATCTTCAAAGTGATAGTCTACATTGATGACTTTGTATTACTATGAATATTTTATGAAGGGGTTGCATGTACAATAAAGTCTTGGAATATAATTTATTAATAAGACCTAGAGTGCAATTATATTTATATAGCGGTATTAAATATAATTAATGGTAACTTTGGATTTGTCAAGAATTGACAGAAAAGCTCAAGGCCTATTGGAGCTAGAGTCTTATTTGTTCCTTTTTAGTTTCACTCCAAGTCACATACTAAAGCCCAATTGGAATGGCCCAATTGGAATGGCCCAAAAGGCTAGCCCAATAGATAATTAGTTAGATATAAGGGGAGAAACATACAGAATTTTAAGAGACATAATTGTGGAATAAAATGGTGTTTATGTAAGTGTAAGCCACTCTATCATTCTCCCTTGAAATGATTGAGAGACCACACTTCTTGGGCATTAGAGAAATTGGAGTGAAGATTGAAAGTGTTTCCAAGTACATCTAATCTTTGGTTTCGAGTTTCACCACACCAAGGTACGCTCTTTTGTTCTCAAATTCTGAAATTTACATGGTATATGTTATCAATTGCGAATGAAGTAGATCCGTTAATTTTCCATTGCGTATGTTTTGTATGCGATACAAACATGTATTTTTCCAACAATTGGTATCAAAGTAGTCTTCAATTTCAAATTTGTATAACATGTTTTGTGAGTTTTGGAATAAAAAATAATAGTTCCATGATATTAGAAGATTTTGTAATTAATTTTCTACATGGTGATTGAGAAATTATTGTTTGATAAAAAACTGATATTGATGTTATGATGCTGTTTAAGTTTGATATTAAGTGTGTTAGAATAAACTTTAAGGCTATAGCATCAATGGAATTCAGTTTTAGTCTCAAACTCAATCTATTGTGTTCATATGATGGTAGTTTGTTCATGAAAACCAATGAAAACTGCTTTAGAAAAATTCTGAAAAATTCGAGTTTCACATATTTTGATTGATTGAAAATTACTTTCGATTGATCGAGTGAGACAGGAACCTTTTTTCTAATTCGATTGACTTTCGATTGCTAGTCGATCGATCAAATGTTCTTTTTCGATCGATCAAGCAGTGATCAAGTACCAATCGAGCTAGGCAGATTGTTTGGTACGAAATTTTAATTTTTTTGACCGATTGAGAAATACATTTGATCGATCGAAAGTTATGAATTTTGAATTTTTCTTAGTGTTTTCACATAGATGAAGTGCAAGGCTATGTGTGATGAGATTACACATGATTTCTAATTAAAAACCTTTATTTTAAAACATCTAATGGGAGAGAGATACAAGGGTTGGATCTCACGGCCTCTATTGTTAGTTCATAGTAGTATGAAATATATACTTTGTCTTTGCTTCGAGCTTAGCATTCCATGTAGAGTATTTATTTCATGGTGCTACAAGATTGAACCTTCTGGTTTAACACCTAGTCTTAGCCTTGAGCTTTGCATTCCATGCGAAGGGTGTATTGTATCATGGTACTACAAGATAAACCTGTTAAGGGATATGAAATGTGGCTACAAATGATTCTAGACAGTGGTATACACTAGACTAAATATTATAGTATCCTCTATGCTAAGTTCTTACTATTATTATTTAAAGGCTAAATGTATAACGGCTTATTATTAGTGTTTAATAAGAGTTATAATGATAGCACTAATAATGAGAATAGTTCTCAATCAATCATAGTATTTAATATTCAATCTATGCTAAGGGATATTGAATATGAGACTAGTTTGTGTTGATGCCTGGCCTCGATCATGGTAGAGCGGAAAAAGACCGTTGCCATTGTGGGCCTTCGTTCAACCACCCATCATGACAACAACTCTTGCATGCACGGGGCCCGTTGGAGGCCCCTCTCGATGAATGTGCATGGTGTTTGTGCAAAGCTTCGGGTGCTGTCTCTCTCTCGGTGGAGGAAGGTGGGTGCATTATGGCAAGAATCTGGGCCAAATTTAGGTGTTTACCAAAGGTAAGTGGAGTTGCCACCAATCATTGGGTTTTTCTAAGGTGTGATTCGTCACCTGTTTCTAGTTGATTTTATTACCAACCCTATGTTAAGAAAAAGGTCATTTTTCCTAATCTAATGTGGATGGCAAAAAATCTTGATTCTTAGGTTTGGAAGTTTGGTTACATGTGGGGAAGGTGTTAGGCATCCAACGACGCCTATCCAAGGACAGTCCTTTGTTTTGGTAAAACCTTAATTTTTGGAGATTGGCAGTTAAAACATGATATACTTAATACAAACCATCTAAGGGAGAAAGTGGGGAGGAAGGAAGGGGTTTAAAAGGGTACATGACTAGAGGGAAAGACTAAACCCTAAACCTACTGACTGCAGCCGCTTGGCCCATACTTGCGATTGCGCCCTTTTCCTTACACTTGGGAGACCATGCCCTAGCTCCATGTGTCCTCGCTCCCTATACGTACATGCAGAGGAAAAGACAAGAAACCAGCAGACAAGCAATGGAATAAAAATGCATAGATAATAGCAAAATGACACAAAGCGAATAAGCAAGATAGATATGGAAAGTATAGCATGAATGCAAGAAAACGAGCAAAAGAGATAGTAAACAAACAAGATGGCAAGCAGACAAGCGAAAGGGAAAACAAGCAAGAAAATGAACAAACAAAGCAAGAAAGAAAACAAATGGTGGTGTCCCCGAGGGACAAATGTAGGTTTGGATTAGATGTCTATAACTTCATTATGTTGAAGCATGGACAACACACTAGCAAGCAAGACTCATGTATGGACATGTAAGCAAGCGTATAAAGATGTATATAAAACCAACGGGTGGAACAAACAAACATGGTAAGCAAACGTCGTACGGACCGTAAAAGGGGATAGGTGTGCACGAAGCAACCGGCATCATGGCAATGCATCCCAAAAGGGCTACCTTCAAACAAGGCCTCATGGGCGTCGGGTGTAACCAAGCAAGATCAAGCTCGCGGAGGGTGCCAAACATGGCAAGGCCTGGGACAAGAAAGGCCAACACAAGCATAAAGCATAGAAGCAAGCAAGCATAGACATGCAAAACAAGTGATCCAAACCCTTTGATAATGGCCAAGGTGTATGGATGATGACAAACACCATAGGGTCTAGATCGGGTCTTAACCAATAGGCCAAAACACAAGAAAGAAAGGTAAAGCGGCAAAAGGGCTACAATAGCACATGGCAAGACAAATATAGCCTAGGTTTAAGCACACAAACATGGCATGGAGCACACAAGCACATGGAAGATGGCATAAAGCATATAGAACGTAGATCCAAGCACACAAGTATGTGAAAACATATGGTCTGTTTGGATGGAGGGGGGAAGGAAGGGGAGTGGAGGACAGTAGAGTAGTGTTGGCTTAAAATAAGCTAATTTTATGCTAAATCTACTCAACTCTACTCCTCCTTCCTCTCCCTCAATCCAAACAAACCAATAGATCTAGACATATAAGCATGTGAAAACCTAGATCTGAGCACGCAAGCATGTAAAAATGTAGATCTAGGTGCATAAGCATGGCAACATGTGTGAACATATGAAAGCTAGCACATAAACATGGAAGAATGTGAATCCAAGCATATAAGCATGTATGGATGCAGATCTCAACACAAAACACGACAAAAAGCATATGAACACACAGATCCGAGCAAAGCATAACCATAGACATGATATCAAGCATGTGAGCACATAACCCTAACATCAACACAAAGCAAGGAGAGGAAAAAAACAAAGGAAATATGGCATAAAACCCTAAGCATGTAGATCTAAACAAATAAGCATGTAGAAACATAGATCTAAGCATAAAACATGGCATAAGACATAATAACCAAGGAATCTAAGGTAGAAACCACATAAAGCAAGAAACATGTTAAAGAAAGCAATAAAACATATTATTATGGCAAAAAGAGCAAGAACATGCTATGAAAAATATTTAGAAGGCTAAGGGTGTGGATGATAGCTAGAAAAGCTACATCCACACCCCTAAACCCCAAATCCAAGATATAGAACAAAAAAAAAAAAATGGGGATTGGGTTCAAAAGCAATACCTTGTGTTCTTGGTGAAGTGAGAAGAATCAAGAGACTTTGATGTGTTTTTGAAAGCTCGAAAATGTGTTAAAACACAAGAGCTCATTTTGACCCCCAATTAAAAATTACGGCTTGGTTGCTTTTACTCTAACTTATTTAAGTGAGGAACAAGAGTAAATGAAGTGCAATAAACCAATAAAACTATTTTAGTGCATAAACATGAACAACAAGCAATAAAAGTAAAGCACAAGGTTAAGGGAAGAGAGATGCAACTAAAAGATAATACCAAGAAATGTTATCAAAGAGAAAACCAAAAAACTCGGTGAAAAACCTCTTCGCCGCCCTCTAAGCGGTAGATCAATCCACTAGAGAATAAGGTTGGAATACACGAATAATAAAAGACCCTCCAAGCCTAGTCTACCCAATGTACTTGAGCCCTCTAAGCTCCTGCTACCAACTAACTTAACGAAGTCTTGTCTTCTTTAGCTCTCTGGATCCCGCAATATGCCCGATTGCATTTGCTAAGCCTCACCGACTTCTTTTGGCAAATCCCCAAAACTTCCTAAGCTCTAAAACACTCTCTACACTCTGAAAAGGTATGGGATGTATTTGGGTATAAATCTTCTCTCAAGGTATGACAATGGGAGAGGGAAGGAGAAGAGGCTATAATAATTTCTCACTAAGGATGAGTAGCTCTCTCTCTAAAAGATGGGTGTGTGTGTTGTTGAAAACCTATTTAGGGTTTTTCTCTCTAAATGGCCTCTTTACAATTTGTGGGTAATGAGGATATATATATATATATATATATATATAGTATGGGTGAAGGGTAAGAAAGTCATACTTAAAAACCTCCAGGAAGAATGTTTCGTGAGTACCTTGTGGGAAGACCTTACCCGCGAGACACTCACGAAATTGACAGCCTGACACGACTCTTTAGCTTCCACTCATGTGCTTCTCACATGGTTACTTCATGGGTTAGCTTTTCGCAAGCTTCTCATGAAATCCACTTGATCTTCAATTAAGCTTGAGTCTTCACCAACTTAATACTAAACCTGATACAGTAAAATTCCACAAAATACAAGAAACAAATTTATGCAATTGCAATACCTTTTGTCATGAAATAAGCCAACATAAAACATAGTTATAAATCACAGCTTTATAATCTCCCTCCTTTGCTATTCCATGACAAAACACCCTATAACAGGCTCTAGACTTAAAAGTGAGTTTGGGAACATTAGCAAAACTCGCTCACACCTAAATCTAAAACCTGTGACGAACATGGAACATGTATACTTGTAACTTGAAACACTTGCACAAAATGCATTAGACCCTCAAGGTAAATCAAGTAATAAAAGGACAAGTATAATGTAACAAGTTAATTGCGATCAAGAAAACATGATGCGAAACATGTAAGCAACTTAATCATACAACAAAATAGTCATATGGAAATGACTACAATAATCATATAGCAAAACAAATGATCATCCGAACATGCAACCAATAGAGCACAATAGCATAAGGTTGTATGCATGTCTAACACACAAACACGATATGATGAGAGCAACAAGCATAACGTAAAGCAAACAAAACAAGGTTTTCTCATAAAAAATGTCTTCTCCCCCTTAGTATATACTTATCCCCTATGGCTTTCTCCCCCTACGAATGTGCACAAGGTAGAATTTCTCCCCCTGAGAATGTGCACACGAGTCATATAGAAATGACGAAACACACCAATATACTCTCCCCCTTTTTGTCACGAATAGACAAATGAATCAAGAGGAAGGAGGGAAAGAAAAGAAGTTATGAAACAGGGTAAAAGATGATGCATGAGGGGTGCAGGATGAATGAGAAAATGAAGCTCAAATGAAAGACAAAAACATCTAAAAAATGCTACAAAGCATAAAGTAAACATGACATGCTAAGGACAACGGAACAAAGTATAGACCAAGGCATGACAAGACACAAGAACATGTTATATGTGCTAAAAGGTCTAAAAAGACTTAACTAGCATGAGTGAATGCATAACATGTCAAATGTTAGAGTGTGTGCAGCAAGGTGCATCTAATGTGCATTTAGTGTGCATGTGAGATGCATGACCAATGCACTCACAAGGCAAAGTGTTTAAAACATGCAACCAATGATCAAAACATTATAAATATGTATAATCATGTTAATCCCCAAAAATTGGTACTCATCGGAATCCAAAATAATGAGAAAATGCCACTTGGGCATTTTATCAAACACTTAGAGTGCACACACTACACATGTATGTTAAATAATGTATGAACATATGGAAATCTTACCTAAATACATGTTATTTTTGCCACAAGGGGCCAATATCCAAAGCAAATCAACATTTAAAACAAAACCCAATAATAAAATTGACAAAAATTAAGTTTTCTAACTCCCATTTGAGAAAATCCCAAATATGAACATAAAACCCCCAAAAACATAATCTAAGGATTAAAATCAATGAAAAGAGTTAAAGAATGTTAGGATTAGTGCCCTTAAATCCTATTGTATGATGCTATATATGATATTATGTATGACATGATGTATGACTTAATATTGTAATTAATAAAGTTGTTTTATTATTATCTGAAATATTGGTAACATGAATATTCGGACATTATCATATAGTCCATGAGATGCATAGTATGTGATTTAATCACAGAAGATATAGATCACAAGCTCTTTGTAAACTCAGAATTTAGTTCGTAGTTGGTGATGAAATTGGGCATTTCATCTGTAAAGACTATAACATATTAACTAAGATGATTTGTCTTGATCATGGAAATGGTGACTTCTAGTTGATATGTTAATATGTTTTAAGAGTTAAAACATATTGAACTGGACTGCTATGAGATTTATTATTCTGCTAACGACTGTCAATTGAATAATAGATCTCATGACTTATATTTGCATGAACTTTTAATCCAAAGAGAATAATGGACCTAATCATGAAGTGTAGGTTACTTTGATATATCAGGAGTGAGATCTAAAGTTACGGTCAAAACCTCAGTATGTTGGGCAGCCACATTTAGTGATGATAGAACATATATTTTTAAGATGAAATTCATAGTCTCTTAACGAAGATATAAAATATTCCTTTGAGATAAGTTTAATGAGTTCAGTTATTCAGAGAGACAGGCCTAACCACTTTAGTAAGAAATTACTAAAGTATATATTTATGAAATTGGATTTCATAAATATATGGTGAATAACTTAAAAGGATTAAACCAGGTACTCAAGGATTAAGATATAGTAATTCACAAAGTGGCAGTCTACATTCATGACTTTGTATTACTACGAATATTTTATGAAGGGGTTGCATGTACAATAAAGTCTTGGAATATAATTTATTAATAAGGCCTAGAGTGCAATTATATTTATATAGTGGTATTAAATATAATTAATGGTAACTTTGGACTTGTCAAGAGTTGATAGAAAAGCCCAAGGCCCATTGGAGCTAGTGTCTTATTTATTCCCTTTTAGTCCCACTCCAAGCCACATACTAAAGCCCAATTGGAAAGGCCCAAAAGGCTAGCCCAATTAGATAATCAGTTAAGTAGGAGAGAAACATCTAGAATTTTGAATGACATAACAAGTTCATGAAATGGTACGTATGTGAGTGTTGGACACTCTTTCATTCTCTCTAGAACATACACATATAACTGATTGAGAGACCACACATCTTGGGCGTTAGTGGAATTGGAGTGAAGATTGAAAGTGTTCTCGAGAACTTCTGATCTTTGGTTTTGAAATTCACTGGACCAAGGTACACTCTCTTGTTCTATATTCTGAAACATACATAGTGCATGTTATCAATTCTGAATGAAGTAGATTCGTTAATTTTCTGCTGCGTATGTTTTGTATACGATACAAACATGTGATTTTCACACAAAAATAGTCGCGAAACACTCATTCCAAACTTACATGGTCTTACTTGCGAAATAGTCACGAAACTTTCTGTCTAAAGTTGAAAAACTTGAGAATTTGACCATTTAACTCATGACTAAACATACACATGATATAAGTCATGAAAACACCCAGAAAACATGTTTTTCACACAAAAAAACTTTGAAAAAAATGGGTGATACAAATCACTTCCAAAAGCAAACAAAAAGAACAAAAATCTTTTTGGTTTGATCCATATATGGTTGAGCACACATACATCACAATTGAACATGTACAATCACACAAATAAAATAGACATTCATTGAACATTAGACTTGTGTATTGTATGTGTGTATTAAATGTGGAATAGTTCTTAGTTTAGAGTGAAATTTCAGTGATCAATTCAATCAAGTCATACACAACTAGAACTAAGTCAAGTGGTCTATCTCAATTGTAGAAATGAACATATATGACCTCCCACAAGAAAATGATTACATATCTTGGAAGCTTTACTTTTGGATTCATTCAACTCATAACCTTTTGATCATTCATAAGCAATACATCTCATTGACTATGCATGTATCGAAACTATTAAGACCATTGACTAATCATCCATGACAAGCTTGAAGATCGATTTACAACAGTCACACATAGATGTCAAGATTTTTCCCATAAAGATAGATGTGCATACATAACAAGCTAAGCTCGTAAGTGCACTATGCCATTAGTACGAAAGTACTAGGCCAAACTCACATGTAATATGTGCTCAAACATATACGATCAAATATTTTGAATTTTCACTTTTTATGTGGTTTTGGATTTTTACTCACACAAAACAAAAGCAATAAAGTAATATCAAAAACAAAAACAAAAACAATGCTTATAAAGAGATGCAAGATGCACAAATGTATGATGATGAAGTATCTAATGCATGAAGGGTTCTACAAAGATCGAAAGAATTAGATCAATGACCAAAAGAATTAGATCAATGACCAAAAGAGCAAAAGCTTAACCATAGGAACCTTTGCTGCAGATTTGTAATTGTTGCCAAGGTGTAACTGTAGATGCTCCTCATTTAAGCAGGCAAGCCTGAATGCTCTTCTATATTTGTCAATTCAATTTATTAATTACCATGGGTTGTATACTAATTTCTGTGTTGGCTACTCCTCAGAAAGGAGGCAACTTCTGAAGAGAACAAAAAGAAGGTGTCACTCAAATGCTATGACTCCATGTTTGCCTAAAACCATTGTTGGCGGATGCTGTCCAAGTTTCAACTTACAATTGTGAAGAATGTTTAAAATGCAGAAATTGAACTTTTTATTTTTGTACATCAACTGATTTAAATGCATAGAGGCTCTTTACTTACAAATAAGCTTGTATATATGGATGATTTTTTTATTCGCGTAATACAAATGGGGGAATGTTACTGATGGATGTGGTTGGTCTGCATTTGTATGGATGACTTGTTGTTCACAGCATGGTTGTCAGCAGGTCCACTTTTACTATGAATAAGCACGCCAATACTGAATGGGTGTGAACAGTGCAAGTCGCAAGCAAAACTACAAGTAGAAAGGTTATACTAAATGAAACTCGATTTTCCAGTTAACGAGTTACGTTGCAGTCCATTTTCAATCCCCTTCGACTGTATCCATTCTCAATTCTCAAGTATCTGGGTTACTCGATTTCTCTAGATCCGAGTTACGTTGAACATAACTCGATTTATAGGGTACCGAGTTACGTTGGAGAGCACTCTACACAGCTAGATTCCTTTTGGACTGTATCTGGACCAGTCCAAATAGCTGGACTGGGTGTTTGAGCCCAATCAAGGTAACTCGATTTCCTTATAACCGAGTTATGTTGAGAAGAACTCGCTATCTGTAGCTTCGAGATACGTTGAAGACCATTGTGCACACTTAGATTCCTCTTGGACTACCTCTGGACCAGTCCAAATATCTGGGCTAGGTCGGGAAGCCAGTCAACGTAACTCGATTTAGTTATTACCGAGTTATGTTGAAAATAACTCGATATCTTTAGCATCGAGATACGTTGAAGACCATTGTCTACACTTAGATTCCTCTTGGACTGCCTCTGGACCAGTCCAATTATCTGGGCTGGGTGGGGAAGCCCGGTCAACGTAACTCGATTTAGTCATTAACGAGTTATGTTGAGAAGAACTCGATATATCTAGCATCGAGATACGTTGAAGACCATTTTCTACACTTAGATTCCTCTTGGACTGCCTCTGGACCAGTCCAATTATCTAGGCTGGGTCAGGAAGCCCAGTCAACGTAACTCGATTTAGTTATTACCGAGTTATGTTGAAAGGAACTCGATATCTATAGCATCGAGATACGTTGAACACCATTGTCTACACTTAGATTCCTCTTGGACTGCTTCTGGGCCAGTCCAATTATCTGGGCTGGGTGGGGAAGCCCGATCAACGTAACTCGATTTACTCATTACCGAGTTATGTTGAGAGGAACTCGACATCTGTAACATCGAGATACGTTGAAGACCATTTTCTACACGTAGATTCCTCTTGGACTGCCTCTGGACCAATCCAATTATCTGGGCTGGGTCAGGAAGCCCAGTCAACGTAACTCGATTTACGTATTACCGAGTTACGTTCAGAAGAACTCGATTTCTCTAGCTTCGAGATACGTTGAAGACGTTGTCTACAGTTAGATTCCTCTTGGACTGCCTCTGAACCAGTCCAAATATCTTAACTCGATTTATGTATAAGCAAGTTACTCGCATGTAACTCGATTTCTCTAGTATCGAGTAATTCTACTTTAACCTGATGTTCAGGATATCGAGTTACTTCCAATCGAGTTACTTCCAAACCACCACACACAACATGGATTCCTCTGAGATACACTGCGCACAACATGGACTCCTTTTAGTCCCAGTACACATAACTCGATTTCATAATAATCGGGTTATGTGTATGACTAAGCCACTATTTAGTGCTCAAATGTACGAAGCAGCAACTGTTCAACTTCTTCTCAGCGAAAGTTTGGAGAACCAGAACAATGGCTTCTCAATGGCGGAGAGACAACGACGATGGTCCTGCTGATCGGTCCCCACACTTTTTCAAGATTATTCTGCCGAATGCTGTTCAGGAAGGAAAGCTTGTAAGTATGCTCAAATTTATAAACTAGATTCCTCTGAAAATCATATGCTAATACACTTCGTACACTTCATCTTCTTTATTTGTGATTCTTGAAAAAATGTACATTTGTTACATGTAGTCAGAAAAACTTTCATTTTGCAATACGTAGGTTACACTTTAAGAAGAACATAGTCACATAACAGAGTACTTTTGCATCGAACACTTTTATATGAACAAAAAATGAAACAGGGATAAGCGCATGGTAGAGATTGAGGAAAAATAAATACAGAGCAAGAGCAGATGGCATTTTTTTGAAAATGTGATAGGGCTTATAGGGTCACCACAGATGTATAACTCAATTTAAACTGTGAAACTGTGTCCTGGGATCAAACTAGGATACAGAAATCGTTCACTCTTTTTATCATTTGTTTTTTAGAGTTCACAAACTTATGAAGTGGCTAAGTGGCAAAAATTTGTACGTCTAAATCCAAATCCTGCCCATAAACAAAAGTGGGTCATCTTCAATGTTTCCCCAACACCCCAAAACCAAATCACAGACACATTATCAAAATACAACATTTCCCCAAAATTTTTTACATTTCAACAACAACAGAGAAATGTAAAATGTTGACAGCTGTTGATGGTTATTTTGGTTATAAGATTAGGTTGTATAATTTGGTTTCAAAATTCATAAGATTTGTTACTGTCAAATATCGAGCCCTTAATATGACAGATTGAGGTTATAACTATTAAATATAACGTCAATGTTGCATGGGCTGTTATTTTATTTTGTTTGATTTTCTTTTCTTTTTTGTGTGGGGGTGGGGGGCTGTAACTAAGAAGTATTCTGCCATCATTCAAACTTTTATTTTCTAGCATTGTGTATAAGGATTGATTGCATGTGTTTATTTCCCTAGCCTGCATTTATGTTATGGAGATTCTTTTTACAAAGGATTCCAGATAAGTTCGCGCAGAAATTTGGAGTGGACCTGTCAGATATGGCCTTTCTCACTATTCCAAATGGTAGAAAATGGAAAGTCAAGTTGACACAACATGCTGGGGGGGTTTGGTTTCAAAATGGTTGGTCCAAATTTGCAAGCTCTCATGGTGTAGCCGTGGGGCACTTGCTGGTTTTCAAATATGAAGGAAATTCACAGTTTGATGTACTCATATTTGATGCCACTGCAACAGAAATAGACTATACTTTAGACGACGAACTCCAAGTTCATAGGATCGAAGATGATGAGAGTGATGACAGCTCTGTTGAAATCATCAAACACTTTTATAGGGGAGAGGGTTCAGGTTTGAATGTTACATTTTTGTAAGCAACTGGTTGATTTGTTTAGCTTCTGCTCTATTAATTTTATGTGCATGACTTCGTATTTTCAACTTCTTTCAGGATCAGCCCATCCTAAGAAAGACGGTGGTGTAGCTAAAAATCTTGTTATAGCCAATGCTTTTAAATCAGAAAATCCCCTTTTCACTGTTATCATGCGTCCATCCTACGTTAATGGCAAGGATCGTGCGGTAAGCTTTTAGCTTCACTAAAATGTAATATTTTTGTAATTTAGAAATGCAACTCCCATTAACTATCATTTTTCATAGATCAATTAGAAAGATTGTCACACTAGATACTTGTGGCTGGACATTTTGTTGGTAATGATTTTTTCTTATTTGTGTTTTTAGGTGAAAAGATGTAGATCAATTAGATACTTGTTGCTGGAATATATTTGTTAAATATCTATTATTGTTCCTTGTACAGAGTTTACCCCAAGACATTATCAACTACTTACCAAGAGACGGGTTTACCAAGGACTACACCAAAGCAAGTATACTCCCTGTCAAGCTCCAGATTGTGGACCGATTATGGTCTGTGAAGCTATACATTTATGAACGAAGTGGGGGTTCATCATGTGTCGTATCAGCTGGTTGGTCTGCATTTGTGAGGAAAAATAGTTTGCAAGTAGGAGATGTTTGTGTATTTGAGCTGATTATGAGGGACGGTGTTGTGTTAAACGTCCACATTTTCAAGTGCCAAGACTAAGTGGTTAGGGTGGATGCAAAGTGATGATAATATTATGTGATGTTTAGAGTGTGTTTACTTTGCAACTTTACTATTCATCCCTATTTTGTTCATCCCAGTTTGCAACTTTATTGATTGGGTACTTTTGTGATGTTTAGAGTTTCACTCTTGGAAAATTTTTAATTACTATGATGAACTTTCATATGTATTTTAAAATGAATGTGATGCTGTATTTTTTTCTGCGCTTTTGTTTGGATTTTGGCCTTTTTGCATGTCATTCAATTATATTACATTGAATGGCGACTCTTGGATTTTATTTTAGGGGGGTCAACATTGTTATTGCTATAGGATATTGTTCTTTTCAGATGACATTGTTGTATGTTTTGTATATATTGTAACACTTTAATACAATAACACCATGTGCAATAATTTTTAGTCATTAGTTTTCATGTTTGCAAATTTAGATGTTTAAAAAATAAGTGAGAAGTTAATCCATCAATTGTGTCAATCAATATAATGTGGCAAATTGAAAAGCTTGATAGCTAAATTTTCAAAATTTCACTTGGTAGCAATTTTTCAAATGTTATAGATGAAGTTGGAACTTCTTGTAAACTGCAAGGACTAAAATAGGTACTGTTTTATTCAATGAACTTGATGAATCGTTGCTCAAAGAAAAATATCATTGTTTCCTGAAAAATCTTTGTATCTTACAAATGAATAACACAAAATACTGGTGAAATATGTACCAATACGCTATTTGCAGCCAAATTTTCCATGGCTCCTTTGCCAGCTAAAAAACCACGACCAAGAGGACTGTATGGAACTATTCCAATGCCAAGCTCCCTGCATGTACAAAAACATTAAAATTCGAGAGAGCATACTCATGCTTCTGGATAAGATAATTAAATTATATTGAAATCAAATCTACACAAAATGGATGATATATATTTTTTTTTGTTGCAGTAGTCCTTCAAAAGAACAGTAGTGTTGCAAACGCAAGGATGAATATAAGGGGAAAATAAAAAAGGAGAGAGATTTAGGATACACGGAAGCATTCAAGACACCAAAATTTATAGAAAAACATCATCTTTGAACTAAACAAACCTGCAAACAACATCTGTCAGACTCCTGTCATAACTGCTGCCATTAACTGCTTATGAAAGTGGGTCATCCACACGGCAGAAATGCAAGTAATTCTATCCTTGTCATAAGGAATCATGAGTCTGGATTATTTCTAAATCCATTTTCTCAAGAAATTTTCATGAAAACTGTGAAACTTACATTTTATTGAAAATCATACCACTAAAAAAAAAGTAAATAAAAAATATTAAATAAAAAGGCTCCGCATGATTTTTGGAACAACTTAGAAGACTACTTGTAGCAGTCCCAAAATGGCAGAATGATGACACTAGAATTTAGGGCAACCCTACTAATTTCTTATTGAAGGCAGGTAATGCTTACATCACATCACAAAAATAATCATGAACGGCAATTCTTTATGTTAGCTTCAGCACAATACCTTCACCATATTGTACAAGGAAATTGAGGATCAGACACATGAATTGAGGTATCATAATTAACAAGCCCAGTCAACTTGTTATTGTCAATACCACACTAAATTAATGTTGAGAAATGATTACACCTAACAGGAAGATTAAGGGAGAAGAGGTCTATGGGTGAGACCAGTGAAAATAACTCAAGTTCTACAAAATTGAGTAACTCTGCAAATAACTCGCTTTACGATGTATCCATTTATATGCAAGCTATTACACACAGAAATTGCATTCTTGAGATATTCTACTGTAAATAACTCGATTTTACTGGAGTTCGGTTTTGTGCGAGGTAGCCATATACAGTTGGATTCCTCTTGGACTGCATCTGGACCAGTCCAAATATATGGGCTAGGTGGGTGCATGTGTACAACGTAAATCGATTTTCCAAATCTCGAGGAATTTGAATTCTTGTGATTGTCCACTGCACAGAACTCAATTCAAGTAGAATCAAGTATTGTGGCAGGCCTACCTTTAAACTTCGATTCGTCTTGGACTGCATCTGGACCAGTCCAAATATCTGGGGGCCCAGAAAAATAACTCGAGTTATGTATAATCGAGTTATTTGAAATTAACTCGTTGTCTGCAACATCGAGTTATGAGAAAGCCGTTCCACCATTAACTGGATTCTTGTTATTTGTGCTACACATAACTCGATTTACGGACAGTCGGTTTATGTGCAAACCCTTGTGCTGAAAATTTGATTGCATGTAACTCGATTTCTAGAAAATCGAGTTATATGGACATTACAATCTATTACCCATTTTTATTAACTCTTCCCCAGTTTTGCAGAACTTGTAGCTGTCCGAAATAACATCTTCGATTGCTCTCGCTTCATCCGGCTAGAACCCACAATTTCCCGCGTAAATTCGTCGAGGATTTTACATAGTAAGACTCTTTTAACGGTTGCTGTCTTTGAAATTACACATTGTTGGTGCATTATTCTCAAATTTTGCATTTTGATGCTTCACACTTCTATGTCTATGTCTATGAAGATTGTGATGAAATTGGGTGTTTGGCTAGTCAAATGCATTGTTGTTAGTAAGGTTGCCTATGTCATAGGTTGTCTTCCTTCCACAAAATGAACTTGCCAGTGGCTCCATATGTGTGTGGTATAGATATATGCTGGTTGTATGTCTGAACTGTACATTGTGCAATTTATTTTCTGTTTTTTGTAGAAGCTGGTGAAACTTACTACATGTAGCTACGATGGTATGATATATGTCAGTTCCTAAATCCACTTGTATGTTTCCTATATAATAAGACTTCTGTTATATACTCTAGGTCTCTAACTTCAAATTATTGACTCGGACCAAAATGCATTACAATTATTGCACCAACTAAACAACCCGTGAATAAGAATATTGTTTTTTCATTGTGTTGTTGTAAACTGCTCTAGACAGTATATTGTGTGCATGATTTTCTACACATGGTATCTGGTTACTCTTCAATTTTTGTTCTCTGTTTCAAACTTCATTTTGGTTCTGTTTTTGTGTGAGCTGATCGTGTTTGCACTACTGACCATCGATTAGTTATGGGTTCGAAGAGGACTAAGAGGGGAAAATGCAAAGCTGCATCCGAACCTGAAGTGGTGTTTGATCAATTAAGGTTCCTCACGCCAGAAAATGAGCAAACCTTTGAAACCTTGATTAAGCGTAGGCGTATTTGGGGAGAAAGGCAAATCAATTTACAGGAACTGCATCCTTTTGTTCGTGAGAATCTACAGTCTAGGCATTGGCTGTCCCTATGTACAAACATACCACCCCCTCCAGCTGACTTGATTAGAGAATTCTATTCGAATCTATCGGTGCATGAGGATCTTGGTGGTCACAAGGTGGCATCGTCCATACGTGGTGTACCGTTTACAATAACTAGGGAGCACGTATCTAAAGCCCTTGATGTACCTATAATTTGTACACCTACTTATCCAAACTCTATGTCTCCTCGTATTGATGATGTTATGGATGTTCTTTGTGGACGATCAAACAATTCTTGAGGATAGCTTGTCACAACATTTTTCCTATCTCGCATATCCATACAATCCCTGTAGACAGGTGTATCTTGCTTTACGCCCTTGTCACCAATAGTTCCATTTGTTTTCCTTCCCTTTTCATTGAAACCATTGTCAAGGTGCGTAGGAGCAAGTATAAGAGGCATGCTTTGTTTTTCCCAGTTCTCATCCATAGGGTCCTCAAATATTTAGGATTAAAGAACTTTCCTTCCCACGAGTTGGTTCACATCCAAGCCCCTATAGGAGCCAAATTTCTGAAACAACGAACTGCCCAAAAGAAGGTTGTCGACCTCAGTGTTGGTCCATCCAACAGACCACGAGTACGGTCTACTACTGGAGATGTTCAAGATGAGGACATGCATGGGGATCCCACATCTGTTGTTGCCGAGGATGGTGATGATGAGATAGATGTTGACACTGTTGATGCAGCGCATACATGCCCTCTTCCTCCCTCTCTTCATGCTATGATGGAAACCATTATGACGACTCAGGCAACCCATGGTCAGCTTCTACATGGTCTTCTTGCCGAGGTTGGAGCTATGCGAGCGGACTTAGCTCACTATAGACGTCCTGTTCCACCTTCTACACCATCTGACTCTTGATGATTCACATTGGGTATTGTACCCAAGGGGGGGACAATTTTCAGTTCGTGGTTGCTATAACATATTTGGAGAATTGTATGACAGTTCTATATTTTGTTATTTTAGTGGCAATTTGAAGAACATGGTATCCGTTGAAAGTAATTTGATATATTAATATGATGGTTAGTTTCATGCCCATCATTACTATCATTAGTATTATTGAAATGGATGTAATGGTCTAAGAATTTTTTATGTTATTATGTGATTCTATATAATATCAAGTAGATCCAAGTTTGTGTGTAAATAACATTTATTTCATAATTCTGTACGACGCTCACGTGTTTTTAGATTATAGTAATTATTAATACAAATGGAAGGTTTGTGAAAGCACAATTCGTTTACAGGTTTTGATATTAACGATGAACCACCTAGGAGATTTTCCTTGGAACAATGGCTGAAGCTATATCTTGATTTCAGGCAACTATTTTTATTGGAGGTTTTGCTGAGCTTACATGTATTTTCCACTAATTGGATATTTTTGTCGATCTTAAATCAGCAATTATATTATTCTGAATTTGATCCTCGCCTGGACTATTCCTCATGCATCATATTTTCATTACAAAATTTATTGATGAAACCTTGCAGTGCAGACTCGTCGAAAAAGATAAAAGCGACACTTGGCATGACCTCATTCACTCTAGCATTAGGTCTAACGGATTTTTTTTAATCAAATATGAGGAATCCAAACAGGGGAAGCCCCTTACATAATATATTAGATAACAGTGAGCTGAAGATAATAAACATCGTGAAGTTTAAGTATGTTGTGAAGGACCAAACACGATTAAACAGATATAACAGTGAGCTCGAGCCACTAACATCAAAGTTCTGAGAGTAAAGTGGTGCTTTCAACCTGTAAATGTGTATGGGACGTGATTGTTTGAGAGCTCAATTTCAGTGTTCAAGATGGTTTTACCATGTGCAATCTCTTCTAACCAACAGTCACGGATTATGAGAAGAGTGTTTTGACTACCATCCTTGAAAATGACCAACGATAATGAACACCCTGATGTTTAATGTTTTTACGAATGACCAAACACAATTAAACAGATATAACAGTGACCTTAAGCCACTAACATCAAAGTTCTAAGAGCAAAGTGGTGCTTTCAACCTGTAAATTATTATGGCACGCGTTTGTTTGAGAGCTTAGTTTCAGGGTTGAACATGGTTTTACCTATGTGCAATCTCTTCTAACCAACAGTCACGAATTATGGGAAGAGTGTTTTGACTAGCATTCTTGAAAATGACCAACGATAATAAACACCCTGATGTTTAAGATTTTGTAAAGGTAAAGTCCACAATTAAACAGATATAACCAGGAGCTCAAGCCACCACCAACATCTAAGGTATAACAGATGTGGTATTCAGACCAAATTGGGCCTCGCTTCAAACCGACAAGTCTTTGACCACGATGTTTGATCGAATAGTCGAGTAAGTAGGTATTCCCTCAAATGCAGTCTCACATTAATTGGCTACGATTACAAGAGAAATTTCAGTGTTTCAGCCTGTGGCGCTACGTAATTTGTAAGAGTGATGGTTCTGAGACCAAAGTGATGCTTTTAACCTGTAAATGTTTAATGACCAAAGATAATGAACACCGTCATATTTACACACCATGATATTTATAGACATTCAAAATGACCAAATCACAAAAAACACTGTGATCTTCATAATTTATTTTGTGAAAGACCAAACATAATTAATAAATTAATATTGCGAACTTGCTGGTGAAAGACAAAACACAATTAATATAGCGAAGTTTGAAGGTGACCAAGTTCCAACTCTAAACACACGTCACCAACCTGCTTCTGTAGCACCAACTGTAGTCATATCAAACTCCTTCAATCGTAGCACATGCGCCAACAGACGCTGCTACTTAGTCAAGTCATGTTCGGTGCTCTACACGATGTGGATACCCAGGTCGACACTGTTTCACACCCACACTCACGTGAATACAGAATTGTGAAATTGGATGCACAGATGTCTCATTTACATCTACTGTTGCAACTACTGCCCACCTTTGATGTGACATTAGGAACATTTAAAATCCTGTTCATATAGCGTTTTTCCTGAAGGGTCTGACATGACAGGCCCTAATAAGTGAAATTGTAATGCCTAGACCGTGAAATGAGGTTATAAATGCACCAGTGATATAATGTTAACTTTCTACCCCACTAACTTCGTAGATTGATTAAGCTATGAGTCGCAATGCCTCAACATCAAATCGTACAATGCAAAATAAGTTTGGACCTACTTCAACAAATGCATCATCACAAGTTCCAACAGATCAACAACTACATACATACATAGACCACTATGGAGGAAAATGGGTTGGAAAGAAGAGAGACTACATACATACATAGACCACTATGGAGGAAAATGGGTTGGAAAGAAGAGAGATTTCGTTAATATGCCAATATACACGTATGAGAGTCTTGGAAGCGTCGGACACATCATGGTCGGCAAACCTACAAAACTAAGTACAGATACCACTGCAATAGAGTTCACTATAACAGAACCACCATGGTCAACCCTATACGAGAAGAGGTGTGAGTTAGAGGTGTATTGTTGATGGCATGGGTTACGAGTTCCTAAGGCACGCTCTGCCGAGTTACCTAGAGATGAACTTGCCAACATACTTGCTCGTCTTGAACAAGAGAACAATCAAATGCAAAGGCGACTAGACCGTTTTCACGCAATCCAAAAAGCTAGGAAGCATATAAAGGGGAAGGCGCAAGAGCGAGCCATGAAGTCTATTAATGAAATTACTGCGTTAGATGATAAAACAGATATTTCAAACTTCTCAGATTCAAGCAATGATGATTTCCAAAAATTTCTACCTACAAACATTAGACATTGTTGTTAATGTCCACACATTATGTGCAATACATGATGTTATTGTTAATGTGTGACAAATGATGATTATGTATGTTTAACTTTTGCAACTCTAAAGATTAACTGTTTATTACTTTTGGCTAAGTTTATGTGAAATCACTTTCTCATTTTTTTCATACGTGTTCTTTGTTGCTTCCACACATTATGTGCAATACATGATGTTATTGTTAATGTGTGACAAATGATGATTATGTATGTTTAACTTTTGCAACTCTAAAGATTAACTGTTTATTACTTTTGGCTAAGTTTATGTGAAATCACTTTCTCATTTTTTTCATACGTGTTCTTTGTTGCTACATTCAAGTAATGTGGGTCACGGACGAACAATGTCCTTTGCTTTGTAATGTAGGGAAAACCTTAGGAAGTGAAATGCCTCCAAATTATATTTATTGCACATTACTTGTAGGAAAATTTAATAGATTTAATACATACAGACTGATCCAAACCACATAGACCAACCGCGCATATGATTCAATAATACGAATAATTCTTTTATATGAGTTGTTTGAGTCACGATATAATATGCACATATCTGTGTATCTTAATTGTAATAGTGTCCTACTTTATATAGATACATTACATAAAGACTCGTCCAAACCAGACTAACCACTCACTCACTGAAAATCCATATGACTCACCCAACACACTCTCACAACGATATTTGGTTTGCTTAAAAATAGGGTAAAGGCCTAAAAGCCTGATCAGCCTTTCAAATTTTTCATTCAAGTTATTGGTTTGTTGTAGCATTGCTTGAAAGCTCCCTAATATTGCAATTGTGATGATCGGAAGCCATTGATGTAAAACTTGGAAGCATAGTTTTCTTCATGTAATTTTACATTGATGTTGAGAAAATGTAACTACATTTTCTACCTGCAAAGACTCCCTGAAAAGTTTGTAGGAAAATAGGGGGATAAAACTCTCTATTGTTGCTACACTCACTGCTCGTAATACTAGCATTTGGCAAGTGAGGTTGGAAAAGGCTAACACAGCTCGGCACTGTTCGGCGAAGTCATGTTCGCAGTTCTGCATGTGCTGCTCAACAACTCAACACTATTGAACCCTGTCCAGTCATATCATCCATGCTCACGTGAATAAACAGATATGCAACATTTTGCAATGCACTATTTTCAAGGATGCAGAGGACCCTTCAAAAGTGTAAGCAAATTTTTGGGGGTAAGTTGTCCATCATTGCTACACTTGATTGATGTAGTTCTACATGTGATACTCAACATCTCGAAACTATTGAACCCTGACCACACGTACCCATCCCCATTCACGTGAATACACATATGTGCAACCCTTTGCAATGCACCGTTTTCGAAGAGGCAGAGCATCCCTGAATTGGCTATGCATCAATTTTGGGTGTGAGCTGTCCACCATTGGTACACAGATGTTGTTCGTAGTGCTACATGTGCTGCTTAACAGCTTCGCACTGTTCAACCCTGTCCAGTCAATACACAGATATGCCTTCTTTTGTAATGCACCGTTTTCAAGGATGCAGAGCATGGCTGAAAAGTTTATGATACATTGAACACAGCTCAGTACTGTCTCAACAAGTCATGTCAGATGAAGCACAAGAATTCTGAATAGTTTTGAACAAGACATACCAAACTGGTCAGAGAAAAGTCTTAAAACCACATCCATCAGAAATAAACCATAGTAGTGATCAAAGTCCCTAATTAAATATAAGCATAAACATCACTAGTTTAAATTTTAAACAGGTTATCCTTGTCCAAACTCTGATGGTCAACCAAGTGAAATATTGAGACACTAATCACAATAGGAGTCCTTTCGATCACCTCATTGGCAGTGACATCTCCTTTTTCTAAATTATTGTCTTTCGAAAATGCAACCCAGCCTTCCCCAAATCTCATTGCTTAATATGTTTTGATGGAGGGTAATAGCACAAGACATTGATGTGTGACAAATTGCTTCCCAATAATATACTTGCTTCCCATATATGTTTCCAAGCCATATTTAAGAGAACATCATAATCACATTATGTATAAAGGCTCACCATATTATGTGGCCACGAGATACCCATGAAAGAAGGATTTTTAGGCTTCAATTTTTTGGCTGCTTGGATTGCTCTCTCTCTCTTCCTCTGGACATAATCGGTAATTTTTTAAGAACAAACTTTTCTCTGAATTCATGTTTTATGGGTTTGTACATTAAGGAAGAAATGTTTGTATCATCTTTATCTAAGTTTTTGATATTTTTACCTGATGATCTTCCAATTTACAATTCTTCCTACGTGGATATTAAATCTCAATGGCAGTCTTATCAAATATAACAATATGGAAGCTTGAATTTCCTTCATATCTGAAGACTAAAAAATAACCATAACAGATAGAATGGTATTCAGCGAAATCCTGCCAACCATTACAAAACCTAATGTTGTTATCAGCTTTCTTCAATCACACTTGCCAAATTCCACCATAGGGAGCAATGATTGTAGCTACGGTGGATAGCTCAGTATTGTTGAACCCTGACCAGAAGTACCCATCCACACTCACGTCAATACACATAGCAGCGCAGAAAATTTTGTGCATCAATTTCGGGTGTTATTGGTCCTATTGCTAGCTATGCATCCTTTTGCAATGCAGCATTTTTAAAGGATGTACCTATAGCATCCCTGAGAAGTTTATGATACATTTAACACAGCTCAACATTGTCTCGTCAAATCATGTCAGATAAAGCACATCAATGTTGAATAGTCTTCACGTGAATAAATACGCAACCTCTTTTGCAGTACACATCACCAGCCCGCTACTGTAGCACAAGCTATAGCCATATGAAACAGCTACCTCAACGAATCACATGCACCAACAGACGCCACTGAACAATATACTGTCAAGTCATATCATCTTTATTCACGTGAATACTTATAGTCACATCCACCTGAATACTTGCCCTTGCAAAACCCCTATATAAAGTCCCATTTACATCTACCCTTGCAAAACATCTACACATACCGAAGTCCCACTTACATACATCTACCCTTGCAAAACTTCTATACATACCGATCTAAAGTCACATTTTCCAACGTCAATGCGTAATTGGATGCTACCTCGTTTTCCAAATAACTATAGAACGCAAAGAGATTCTGACGAGAGGGAATATTATGCCGGATTGCAACAGGAGTGGGACTTTCACGTGAACGAGTCCAACGCTCTGCACAATGATCTCCTGCAACTCGGAGCACCTCTTGTCGAGCATAGCTCACTCACACTGCCACGACAAAACATGCACTAATATGAGCGTGCAGTGACGAAAATAAAAAAAGAGAACAATCTTATGATACTTCATAGGTCCAGGTATCATATGCTACAATTGGCGGAGGAGCAAGCCGTTTCAACAAAAAGGCAACTCACTCCTGCAGAATATAACAATGTCCTCAACTACGAGGACTAACTATCAGAATGAATGCCACTGTGGTGTGTGTGTGTGTGTGTGTTATGTCTATGGTTAAGTTAATAATGTTAGTGTAAGTTATTTTATGTTTTCTGTGTTATGTCGTACGTGCTTATTGAAAAACATCATGTGTGAGAATATTTGACTTTTATGACTTATGTGAGAATAATCTACATTACGAATAACGTGCATGCTTCTCATAATCAATAATAAGGTTTACATAGTACAAATGCAACCATACATATAACACATAGTTAAGCAAAATAGTTCTCCAACAAAATCTAATTACACCACGACACGACACGATTACTCTTCATCTGACATCTCCACGTCTGACTGATAAATGGGATCAGCAAGAAGTGTGATGATGCTTGAAATATTACCACCAGTGAGCCACACGTTCCTCGCACGATCGCAAATGGCACCTGCACAACGAAAAGAAATAACCTAACAGAGAGTACCGGTGTGGTACCGGCCGAACAACCTCCGAAGGTCAAGTTAGAACTATTCTCACTGCTCTAGAGTGCTAGAGAGGGTAAATTATACGTACCTTGGTTTGTGAGGGAGCATGGCTTTTTATAGTAGTGAGGCTTACTCCCCCTCTCCTTATGGGAGTAGAATTCTTTTCCTTATAGGAATCCTCTTGGGCGTATTTTGCGGGATCCTTTCCATATAGGAGTCTTTAGGCGTGGGGAGCAAGTTATCTTCTTATATACGCAAACGTGGCGACCACGCATTCAATGACTAACGCCGTCAGTATACATTGTTCCGTCAGACCATGCGTCGTCAGTTTTGCCGTCAACAAGTTAAACCTGGTAGAGTCTCTTCAACAAGATTTGCCGTCAGCCTATGCTGACGGCAGCACTCATTCTGTCTCCCAAGCCCGAGATATTTACCGTCACTCTTGACTTTGTTTTATCCTCATCACTTGACCCCCACTCCATACCTCCGTCAGTATTTATACCGACGGGTCATGGAGTTGTTCTTCAAAGAGGTAGGGACACGTTCGTATGGATCCGTATTTAATGCTTTGGACAGGTGGCTCCCTCTTACTGGCTTTACTTCTGACGAGGTGTCGCTTCTTCTTCCGCGCCGTTTTCTTACATATATAAACAGCACCTCCTCCCATTTTTCACTATTTCAACCCTGCTGAACTCCTGGAAAGAGAGAATGTCGCCCAGCTTTCGCCAGCTTTCCTTTCGTCAGCTTACACACCGTTGCCGTCGGAGCCATCCAGAGGGTCCTTGCGCCGGTAAGTTTTTTTATTTTTGCCTCATTAGCGAGGTCGTCAGTCTAGGTACTTAGATTGAATCCGTCACTTGTAGGTAGTCAGATGTCAAGTGACGCGTCTTGTGGGGAGTCGTCAGTCCGCGAAGGAGCGGGCTACGACGAGACCTATGGTTCGGGAGATGAGTCAAACTTCTCCATTCCGTCAGAGAGGGAGACGTCAGCACAATCTCCTGACGTTGATGAGAGTTTAACTAAGGGAGATGAGGAAAGAGGGGATGAAATAGATGTTGACGGAGAGGAGAGCGACGGGGACGAGGGATCCAGCGAAGGAAATTCAGAGGGTCCCGGAGATAACCGTCCCTTCATTCTTCCTGAGGATTGGGCCGTCAATAAATTTTTGCCTAGGATGAGTGGTAAAGTCTTTAGGGAGTTACGTGTGCGTTACCAAATCCCAGACCACATCCCAATCCGTCTCCCTAGAGAGAACGAAAGGTGTTACTCAGGGAGGACAGCTGACGTTGGCATGTACGATGCCATGTTCGCTGCGGGACTTAGGTTACCATTGACGGCCCTACACCGTCAGCTATCAGATTTTCTAGGCATATCCGTCACCCAAATTGCCCCTAACGCCTGGAGGACTTTTATAGGGGCTGAGATCCTATGGGGTAGTCTTAGCGGAGGACACCATCAGCTTACGCTAGACGAATTCTTTTATTGCTATAGGCCTCATCATATTGCTTCGTCCAAGGGGACATATCATTTCAACGCTAGGGAGAAAGGGTTACGGCTTGTGTCAGACATGCCGGATTCAAATAGGAACTGGAAGAGTAGGTATTTTTTTGTGGAGGGGACGAATTGGGTTTGCCGTCAGGAAGAGTGGGCAACGATGCCTCGCGGCTACTTTGACAATACCTGGGCCTTTGTCAAGGACTCAGGTTAATCCCATCAATGATGATACTTTTACTATTTTTTTTGAAGTGACGTTACTAACACTTGCCTTCTGTTTCTTACAGCTTATACCCGTCCTCACATCACTGATGAACAGGAGGAGTTTATCCAACGGATTTTGGAAATCCCTTTAGAAGATCGTAAGTGCAGGGACTTGATCACCCTCGACACCCTTCATTTATATTGTGGGGGTCCAGAGCCGTCAGCGGCAGCTCGAAGGTTGGAAGAATTTGCACGCAGATGTGAGTAAGATTTTATTTACCCATCAATTTTATTCCCCTGTCACTTTTTCTAATGGTTTTTCTTTGTATTGTAGAAATGGAATCCGCGAAGCAGAGGATAAGGGCTGCCGCAGCTCGTCAGAAGGAGGAGAGAAAAAACAAAGAGGCAAGGGGGGAGGCCTCATCGACCCCAAAGGCCGTTACTAAGGTGACGAAGAGGAAGCCTGACGGGAGTGACAGCGGCCCCACGAAAAAGGCTGCCGTTACCCTTGGGGCTGAACCGCAGAAGGAGAAGTCCCCTCCTAAGCCCAGTCATGGTGCGGGCAAGGGGGTGATGACCTCTACTGGTCCCGTCAGCGAGAGCCCTTGCCGTCTCTTGACCCACAAGGACTATGCCGTCGGGGAGGTTGAGTCCCTGATAAAACCGTCGGACATAGAGCCTTGTGACTAGGTGGGGACGGATGATTTAGGGGCGTCAGCCCTCTTCGACCTTACCAGGGTATGTTTTCTACCATTTTGCTTGAGAAAGCTCTGTTTTGCTTTAGTGCACATTTCTTAACCGACGGATATGTTTTCTTAGGCATTGGTACGCGTCAAGGCCCTCCGAGACCGTTGTGTGGCGAAGGAGGGGGTCGTCACTCGAGTTCGCAAACACAACACGAACCTGTTGAATCAGCAAGCTCAGTACAAGGAAGCCGTCCGCATTCTCAACAAAGAGCTGCAGGAGGTTAAGGGGAAACTAACGGAGGCCAGCACTGAGAATGATAAGCTCCAGGAGGAAGTGAAGGGTCTGAGCGAAAAGCTGCAGACGGCGGAGGCTGACGCGGTAAAGGACTTTAAAGCGTCGCAGTCCTTCATTGACTCATGTGCCGGATACTATGGTACTGGGTTCGATGACTGCCTTCAGCAGGTCGCGTCGGCCTTCCCGGAGCTGGACCTGTCTGGGATCACCATGGATGATGGAGGTGATGGCTCCCCTCAGCCTGATCTTACTCCGGAGCATGACGATAGTGTGGTTCTAGCCCAGCCTGCCGCCAACCTTGCTGCTTTTGATTCTCCAACCGTGGTTGTGGATGTTGAAGACCACCAAGCTGACGGCCATGATGCTGACGTCCCTGCCCCTTAGTTTTTATCTATGTATTCTCTTTATGAGGAATGCTTGCATTTTAATTATTTGAAAAACAGTTGTAGTTTGAAATATTGGTTAAACAATGCTTAAGTGCCCTTTTAGTTTTCTGGGACTTTTGTTTACATATAGTTATGTACGCTTTTACTCCGTTGCTTTTATGTTTCTTTGTTGATGGTGGTCCTAGACTAAATTGTGGTAAATATTCCCGTCTGCTTGGACCACGTCAACCCTTTGTATTGTTGGAAGCCCCCGTCGGCATGACACCGTGTCAAAGCTCCAAGCTCCGTCGGCTTGGTGACCATTGGTTTACGTTGGTTGGTTATACTGTCAATCCCTTAAATCCGTCAGCTTGACGACTCATTATTGTATGCCTTGGTTTGAGGGCTACGTCCCTATGATGATTGCCTTATCTATTAGCCGTCAGCTTTTTAGCTTTTTTGGTCCGTCACTTTTACGGCCTTAGCCTTGATATCTTTGACGTCCTTTTTAGCCCGTCAGTTTTTAGGCCTTGATGCATTTAACATCTTTGTTAGACCGTCAGCCTTTTAGCTTTTCCAGGCCGTCATTTTCACGGCCTTAGCCTTGATGTCTTTGACGTCTTTTTTGCCCCGTCAGTTTTTTAGGCGTTGATGTCTTTAACATCTTTGTTAGACCGTCAGCTTTTTAGCTTTTTCCGGGCCGTCATTTTCACGGCCTTAGCCTTGATGTCTTTGACGTCTTTTTTGCCCGTCAATTTTTTTAGGCCTTGATGTATTTAACATCTTTGTTAGGCCGTATGTTATGGGCTTAGTGATTTTGGTCGTGAACTTTAGTGGACCGTAGAAAAAAAAACACTTCAGCAATTTCTGAATAAAACTCCTCTTATTGCCATGCATTTAAATAAAAGTAATTAAAATCAAATCCTACCCCTTGGTCTAAAAAGAAAAATTGTTGCAAAAGATTAAAGTAAATGATAGTTCTGAGGAGTGAGACTAAAGTTTTGCTGGAATGTAAAATAAAATAAGAAAAATGTTGAACTTCATGCTGCCGTTTCTACTGGTAGTACTTTCGTAAGTGCTCGGCGTTCCATGGGTGCGGCAGTTTCTTTCCTTCCAACGTCTCTAAATGGTATGTGCCTTTCCTTTGCCACGATGCGACTCTGTAGGGTCCTTCCCAATTGGGGCCGAGTTTCCCTTGGGTAGGGTCCCTAGCGGCGCCCATAACCTTTCTAAGAACAAGGTCTCCAACCTGGAAGTCCCTGTGTCGGACCCGAGAGTTGTAATGTTTTGCCATACGGTCTTGGTACCAAGCGAGCCTTTGTTCTGCTGTTGCTCTGATTTCGTCTATTAGGTCCAGCTGTAGTCGCATAGCCTCGTCATTTTTGTTCTCGTCGTGGTTGCGCACCCTGTAGCTTGTGAGCCCAACTTCTGCCGGAATGACCGCTTCGCCTCCATACGTCAGTCAGAATGGTGTTTCCCCTGTGGGTGTCCTTGCTGTCGTCCTGTATGCCCATAATATGCTTGGCAACTCATCGGGCCATATACCCTTTGCCCCCTCGAGCCGAGTCTTGATAATCTTGAGCAAGGATCGGTTCGTTACTTCGACTTGGCCATTAGCTTGAGGGTGGGCAGGGGAGGAATAGTGGTTCTTTATTCCTAGTTATGAGCAGAACTCCCGAAAGGGGTCGTTGTCAAATTGCCGCCCGTTGTCCGAGACAAAGACTCTAGGAATGCCAAACCTGCATATGATGTATCTCCAAACAAAGCTTTGTACGTTCTTCTCCGTGATTATGGCCAAAGCTTCAGCTTCCACCCATTTTGTGAAATAGTCGATGCCTACCACCAGGAACTTCAGCTGTCGCGCCGCTATGGGGAAAGGTCCCATAATGTCCAACCCCCATTGCGCGAATGGCCATGGGGCCGTTATCGGGGTCAGCTCTTCAGTTGGTTGCCTAATGATATTGCTGAATCTTTGGCATTTGTCGCAGGACCTAACGTAGGCTTCGGCGTCTCTCTGCATGGTGGGCCAATAGTACCCTGCTCGTATGAGCTTGTGCACCAATGATCTGGACCCTGAGTGGTTTCCGCAGATTCCCTCATGCACCTCTCTCATGACGTAATCCGCTTCTTCCGTGCCTAAGCATCTTAGATACGGTCGAGAGAAGCCCCTTTTGTACAACACGTCTTTTATCAGGACGAACCTCGCCGCCCGAACCTTAAGCTTCCTTACGGCCTCCTTTTCGTATGGTAAGACCCCGTCTCTCAGATATAAGACTATCGGCGTGGTCCAGCTGCTTTTGGAGCATATTTCCTGCATGTTGCTGAGATCTATTAGCGGAGAAAGCTGCACAAAGGAGAGTACATTACCAGGGATGACCATTTGTTCTGCTGAAGCGGCCTTCGCGAGGCGATCGGCTCGTTCGTTTTCTTCTCTGGGAATTTGGACGACTTTGGCTTCTAGGTCATCCATTCTCGCCTTTACTTCATTAAGGTACTTCTTCATCCTTTCGCCCTTGCACTCGTAGTCTCCATTTATTTGGTTAGTGACGACCTGTGAATCGCAGTAGATGACTACCCTCGCGGCGCTTGCTATTTTGGCGAGGTCGAGCCCTGCTATCAGAGCTTCATACTTTGATTCATTGTTGGTTGCAGGGAAGTCGAGACGGACCATACATTCAATGGTGTCTCCTTCGGGCGATAATAGCACAATGCCGGCCCCTGCGGCTTGTCTGTTGGATGACCCGTCTTTATATATACTCCATTGAGGGGACTCTGCTGCCCCCTTATCTTCATCATGAGTGAATTCAGCTATAAAGTCGGCGACGATCTGTCCCTTGATGGCGGTGCGTGGGCGATACTGAATATCAAATTCGCTCAGTTCTATAGCCCATAATGCCAATCGTCCCGCGGCCTCGGGACTGCTCATTGCTCGCCTTAAGGGTTTGTCAGTCAGGACGTTCACTGTATGGGCTTGGAAGTACGGTTTGAGCTTGCGAGCTGCCGTAATTAATGCAAAGGCAAGTTTTTCCATGGGCGGGTATCTTTCTTCGGCACCATGAAGCGCACGGCTTGCGTAGTATACGAGCTTTTGCACTTTCTCTTCTTCTCTGATCAAGGCCACGCTAACGGTTGCGGGGGAGACGGCTAGATAGAGAAAAAGCTCTTCTCCTGGCTGCGACGGGCTCAGTAATGGTGGGGAGGAGAGGTAAGCCTTTAGTTCTTCGAATGCTTGCTGGCATTCGTCTGTCCACTCGAAGGATTTCTTCAATGTTTGGAAGAAGGGCAAACACTTGTCCGTTGCCCTTGACATGAACCTGTTTAGTGCCGCTATCTTTCCGTTGAGGCTCTGCACCTCTTCACATTTCTTGGTGGCGCCATATCCAAGATGGCCCGGATTTTGTCCGGGTTTGCTTCGATTCCCCTCTGAGACACCATGAATCCTAAGAATTTTCCTGCCGTTACTCCAAAGGCACATTTTCCCGGATTGAGCTTCATGTTGTAGGAGCGAAGTGTGTCGAACGTTTCTTTGAGGTCTTCTAGATGATCTTCCTCCCTTTGGCTCTTTACCAACATGTCGTCCACATAGACTTGGACATTCCTCCCAATCTGCTGCGTGAACATTTTGTTCATGAGTCTCTGGTACGTTGCGCCTGCGTTCTTCAGACCGAAGGGCATCACCTTGTAACAGAAGAGGCCTTGGCTGGTTACGAACGACGTTTTCTCTTGATCGGCTTCATGCATTCGGATTTGGTTGTACCCCGAGAAAGCGTCCATGAAGCTCAGCAACTGGTGTCGAGCCGTAGAGTCTACTAGGACGTCGACCCTCGGGAGGGGGTAGCTATCCTTGGGACAGGCTTTGTTGAGGTCGGTGAAGTCCACGCACATCCGCCATTTCCCGCTCGCCTTTTTTACCATCACCACATTTGCTAACCAGTCGGGATAGTACACTTCTCTAATAAAACGTGCTTCCCGTAGCTTTCTGACTTCTTCTGCTATGGCTCGGTCTCGCTCGGGGGCAAACACTCTCTTCTTTTGTCTGATAGGTGGAAAGGCGGGCGATACGTTCAATCTGTGCACCATGACCGATGGATCTATTCCCGGCATATCTTCATGACCCCATGCGAATACGTCTCGATTGCATCTGAGGAAGGTTATGAGCTCCTGACGGATCGTGGTGTTAGCGAGCGTTCCAATTTTGGTCGTTCGGTTAGGATCGGAGCTGTCAAGGGGTATCTCTTCTAATTTCTCTACCGGCTCTGTTACCGCCCGGCGCTCTTCTATACTTAAAGCCTGAACCTGATCCTCCATTTCCATCATGGCTATATAGCATTCTCGTGCGGCCATCTGACTCCCGCGCAGTTCCTCTACTCCGTAGTCAGTCGGGAACTTTATCATTAGGTGGTAGGTGGAAGTTACTGCCTTCCATGAGTTGAGCGTGGGTCGCCCGAGGATAGCGTTGTAGGCCGATGAGCAATCGACTACCAAGAACGTCACGTCCCTGGCTATCTGTTGAGGGTAATTGCCTACAATGACAGATAATGTGACCGCGCCCAATGGGAATACCCGGCTCCCGCTGAAGCCAACAAGCGGGGCATTTGTCGGGATCAATCGCTCCTTGTCGATCCTCATCTGCTGGAACGCCGTATAGTATAAAATGTCCGCTGAACTGCCATTATCGACCAGCACCCGGTGCATGTTGTAGTCTCCCACACGCAGGCTGACGACGAGCGCATCATCATGTGGATGGTGAAGGCGTCGCGCATCTTCCTCTGAGAATCCGATTATGGGACCTTCTTTTCGTGCTATCTTCGGCGCAACTCCCGTCAGCTGAACATTTTGTACCATCCGAAGATAGGTCTTGCGAGCTTTCTTGGATGACCCGGCGGCAGCCGTTCCTCCTACGATCATCCTGATATCTCCGATCGGAGGCCTCGGTAGCTCATTGTCCCATCGGGGGTGCTGGTCTTGTGCGGGGGGATCCGCTTTCTCCTTGCTGACGAATCTCTGCAGCTTTCCTTGTCTGATAAGGGCCTCAATCTACTGCTTGAGGTCATAGCAATCAGCCGTGTCGTGGCCGTGGTCGCGGTGAAAACGGCAATACTTATCCCTGGAACGTTTGTTGGGGTCGCTTTTCAGTTTTCTTGGGAACGTCAGAGCCTCTTCGTCCTTGATTTGCATAAGGACTTGATCTACCGGGGCTGTTAGCGGAGTGAAGCTCGTGAACCTTCCCCCCATGGGTATAGGGCGCCTTTCTTCCCTTCGGTCTCCTGTTCTTATCTTCTTTCGGCCTTGGTCCTGCCGATTGTCTTCCTGCCTTTCTCTTTTCCTTGGCTTCTCTTCCCGAGCCAACAGCGCATCTTCAGCGTTCATATACTTTGTGGCGCGATAAAGTACTTCCGACATGGTCTTAGGGTCGTTCTTGTATAGGGAAAACAAAAACTTTCCTTTCTTCAAGCCATTCGTGAATGCCGCAACAAGGATCTTATCGTCGGCTTCGTCGACCGAGAGTGCCTCTTTGTTGAAGCGGGAGATGTAAGCCCTTAAAGTTTCATCTTCTCGCTGTTTCATGCTCATCAAGCATGCTGTAGACTTCTTGTATCGATGGCCTCTAATGAAGTGTGCGGTAAACTGAGCGCTGAGCTCTTTGAAGGTGCTGATGGAGTTTGGTGTCAGTCGGCTGAACCAAATTCTCGCTGCGCCTTTTAGTGTTGTAGGGAAGGCCCTACACATGATGGCGTCCGCTACTCCTTGAAGGTGCATTAGGGTCTTGAAGGTCTCCAGGTGGTCCAGTGGGTCCTTGACCCCGTCATAACTGTCTATCTGTGGCATGCGGAACTTACTTGGTAAAGGGTAGGAGTTGACGGTGACGGTGAACGGCGAGTCAGTTCGGTTGACAAGGTCGTCCAGGTCGCTTGATACTCGTCCCTTGAGAGCATTCATCATAACCTCCATTTGTTCCTTCATGGCCTGCATCTCCGGGATAACAAGTGGCGGAGCGGTTTCTGCGAGGGAGGGGATGCTCGTGTTCTGCCGTTCTGGTTTGCTCGGGGAGTTGCTGGCCTGGGGCCCTTCCTGATTTCTCCTGTCGGCGCTGGTTCCTTCCTGATCTACTCCTTGGTTGTTGGGGGCTGCATTCTTCTGTTTCTGTTGCTCTTCTAGGTCGTGGTTTTGTTTGGTGAGGCGCTCTACAGCAGCAGCGAGTGTCCTCACCTGTCTTTCAAGAACAGTCGTAGGGGCTTCTTCTTCTTGAACGTCGTTGGTGGTCGCCATTGAGCGAGTGAGTACCATGTAACTCTTTTGTCTAGGAAGCGAGAATGTGCTACGTTTCCCACAGACAGCGCCAACTGATGATGCCAGAAATATTACCACCAGTGAGCCACACGTTCCTCGCACGATCGCAAATGGCACCTGCACAACGAAAAGAAATAACCTAACAGAGAGTACCGGTGTGGTACCGGCCGAACACCCTCCGAAGGTCAAGTTAGAACTATTCTCACTGCTCTAGAGTGCTAGAGAGGGTAAATTATACGTACCTTGGTTTGTGAGGGAGCATGGCTTTTTATAGTAGTGAGGCTTACTCCCCCTCTCCTTATGGGAGTAGAATTCTTTTCCTTATAGGAATCCTTTTGGGCGTATTTTGCGGGATCCTTTCCATATAGGAGTCTTTAGGCGTGGGGAGCAAGTTATCTTCTTATATACGCAAACGTGGCGACCACGCATTCAATGACTGATGCCGTCAGTATACATTGTTCCGTCAAACCATGCGCCGTCAGTTTTGCCGTCAACAAGTTGAACCTGGTGGAGTCTCTTCAACAAGATTTGCCATCAGCCTATGCTGACGGTAGCACTCATTCCGTCTCCCAAGCCCGAGATATTTACCGTCACTCTTGACTTTGTTTTATCCTCATCAAAGTGATTGCATGAACTGTGCATGCTCGTACCACCCTTCCTGCACTGACTCTCGAATCTCGACTTGGGTCCAATATCGATTAAGACGTATCTTCATTTGATTATTTTCTTCTCTTATGCAGTTCAATGCTTTACGAAGTTCGTCGATGCTGTCTCTGGGCATTTGTGATGCGAGTCACTGAGGCACTAGCAACTTAAAACCAACCAACTCATCATAAAACATTTGTTGTTCACGAAATAACCAAGCCCACTCCTGTCTCATGGTATTGTGAACGTAAGCACTATTTTGCAAATTCGGATTGATTGGATAGCTGAACTCATCTTCCAATACCCAACAACGACCCATAGCAGTGAACACATCATGAGGCCTATAGAGTTGTGGGTTGCCAAAACCAGACATTGACACTGAATACAATAACACCAAATGATCAAGTTAACAGTGTGTATCAACTGTTGCTAAATAATGTAATCTTGCATAGAATGGTACACAGCAAAGACATTCATAAAATTGTGTACTATTGCATGCTAAAAATGAAATACTAACACTAACACCAACATTTGACCATAAACAATAGACATTGTTGGTAATGTCTACACATTGTCTTCAACACTAAATGTTGTTGTAAATGTCTGACCAATGATGATTATGTGCAATACAAAATGTTGCTATAGTAAAGAAATTATTTCATTCTCTTCTCACCAACGTTTACTACAACAAATAACCAAAATCACACCAATGTACTTACTTCACAGTCATTCAACCTAAAAAATCAAAATTTAGTACAATATCAAATGAAAATAACATTGCCCTAAAATTGTGATGTGAATTTTTTACCTGAGGTGATACAAATTTCAATTGAGTTTGAAGAAAGCTGTTGTTGATCCGTGGAGGAGTTCCAACTCAGTTCAGCAAAAAGCGTCCTCAGTTTAGCAAAGAGCAAGGCACACTGAGTGGGAGAAGGTGTGCAGAAATTATAAGAGAATAACTCGACTTTACGGATATCAAGTATACTTTATAACTCGATATTACAGGAATTGAGTTACATTGAAACACTCCACCTGACACAAAGACAGTACGAAATTAGGGTTTATAACAGTATAACTAACTCGATTTTTAAATAATCGAGTTATGTAGAGATTCAAAAAAAAAAAAAAAATGCCAGCAGTGCGGGAAAAACCTGTGTATAACTCGATCATAGGAGTATCGAGTATTTCATATAACTCGATTTTAGGATTATCGAGTTACAAAAGAGGGGCATTTCCCTATTTAGTTTCAGAATGAGGGCACAAAGATGTTTAATTTCCGAAAAAAGGGCATTTGCCCATTTTGGCCCCTTTTTCTCTCTAAACCCCTAAACATTTTATGCATATAAATGTGCAAATTAAGATACAAAGATCTTGGCAATTTCAAAATTTAAACTGAAGTCCTGAGTATAATTCAGCCTTCAATATACATTAGTTACACACTCACATAAGTCGATTTTCTTTTATACATGTGTTACGAAAAAGCAAATTGAAACCCCTAAACATTTTGTGCATAAAAATATGCTAATTAAGATACAAATCTCTAGGTGATTTCAAAATTTAAACTGAATCTTGAGTACAATTCAGCCTTCAATATACATTAGTTACACACCCACATAAATCGATTTTCTTTTATACATGTGTGACGAGAAAGCAAATTGAAAAGGCAAGTGGGCTCCCAACTTGATTTTCTCTAGAGAGAGAGAGAGGATTTAGCTTTCTTTAGAATCCAAAACCGATTGCACTTCTCTTCTCCAATAAAGAAAATAAAAGGAACGATAAAGATAAAGAAAAAAGAGAAAAGCTTTTCTTTTAAAAAGAGAAATTAAAACAATTAAAATAAAGGGTTGTGATTGTTACATACTTCTATACACCATTTTTTTTAACTAAAATCGTGATTTTTTTTAGATAGTTACAATATGCTACTAATCTCGTAGTTCAAATCATTTTTTCTCCCTAAAACCCTAAACATTTTGTGCATAAAAATGTGCTAATTAAGATACAAAGCTCTTGGTGATTTCAAAATTTAAACTGAAATCTTGAGTATAATTCAGCCTTCAATATACATTAGTTACACACCCACATAACTCGATTTTCTTTTATACATGTGTGACGAGAAAGCAAATTGAAAAGGCAAGTGGGCTCTAATATGATTTTTTTCTTGAGAGAGAGAGAGAGGATTTAGCTTTCTTTAGAATCCAAAACCAATTGCACTTTTCTTCTCCAATAAAGATGAAAGTTCAAATATGTGTATAAACACCCTTGAACGTTTAGACTCCCAAATTACAACTTAACCAATTCAAGCATTATGTCAAACAACTAGTGTGCGGAAAATTAACATAAGTTATAATATGGAATTGGAAAAACTATCTAAGCCAAATTAAAATCACAACCCACAGCAGATAATATAAAGGCAAAGATAAAAGGGAAGGAAGATGCAAACACAAAGACAACACGCGATGTGTTATCGAAGAGGAAACCGAAGCCGTCGGCGTAAAATCTCTCCGCTGCCCTTCAAGCGATAAACAATCCACTAGAAAATGTAGTTGGGATACATGGACAGCAATAGATCCTCCAAGCCTAATCTACCCAGTGCACCTAAGCCCTCCAAGCTTCTTGCTCCAACGAGGTTGCGTCAAACCTATTTCTTTTCTAGCTTCCCGGATTCCGCTACTTGACCATAACATCCGCCATCCTTGGCATCTTCCAATGCTTCTCAAAGCTCCAAAAACACTCAACACTCTAAATGGGTATGGGTAGTGTTTGGATAGAAATCTTATCTCAATAGGTATGACAATGAGAGAGGGAATGAGAAGAGATTACAAAGATTTCTCTCTAAGAATGAGTAGCTCTCTCTAATTGGGTGGGTGTTTTTAAGAAACCTCTCTTAGGGTTTTTCTTTCTGAATAGCCACCCATATTTTGTGGGAATGAGGGGTATTTATACTGGTGTGAGAATAGAATGCGAAGAGCTAGTTTTTCCAAAACAGGGTTGGCTGGCGACTTGACCTCGCGACTTGACTGAGTCGCAAGTTCAAGCCGCGAGCTAACTTAATGGCCAGTCTGGATTTTTTGTCCTGTAGTGCTCCAGGTGGCATGACTGTTCAGCTCCTCTGCATGCTCTGCGCGTGTGCAACTTTTGGCAGCTTGCAAGCCGCGAGCCTCCCGCGAGTCTCTACTTCACTGCACTATCTTGAGCATTTCTTCACACTCTCTCACACACTACCCTTACATGATTCCCACCTAAATACAAGGTTTCTAAGTGCTGTATTACAAGCAAATTTGTCACGGAATAAAGCCAACACATGGTTGATGAAATTCAACTTTACAAAAGAAAATAAAAGGAACGATAAAGATAAAGAAAAAAGAGAAAAGCTTTTCTTTTAAAAAGATAAATTAAAACAATTAAAAAAAAGGGTTGTGATTGTTACATACTTCACCTTGATGAGATAGCCACATCTACACTATACCTCAAAAGGACTAGTCACAATTGAGACTCCTTGTAATTGTTAATAAAGCCCAGTTCAACCTAGTAAATACCCGATGTGGGACTCATCACACACCCACACACATCACACAATCAATCAAATTGAGGCATCACAGTCTCCCCCACTTAAATCCCTAATGTCCTCGTTAGGGTCCACTTTGTGGGGTAGTGTCTCGAGCCCACACGAGGTTACTGGGCCAGCTTTGATACTATATGTAATGACTCAAGGAAAAGCGCCAGCCACATCTGCGCTATACCTCAAAAGGACTAGTCACAATTGACGCTCCTTGTAATTGTTAACAAAGCCCAGTTTAACCTAGTAAATACCCGATGTGGGACTCATCACACACCCACACACATCACACAATCAATCAAATTGGGGCATCACATATCATATTTGAGAAAGCGAGGGCTGGTCTTGCTTAGAGAGATGCAGTTATAGTGTGACAAAGGAGTAAGATCAAAAGTCATCACCATGTTAAGAAAGCGAGGGCCTTAGCAAAGCCTGAGCAAGGGGTGTTTAAAGCACCACCCAAAAAGAGGGTTTCCCACATAAATGGGAGAGAAGGTCGTCTCTAGACATGGTCTGGAGACGCTCACAACTAGGGTAGTCAAGATGCACTACCCTAGGGACGAGTAGTACCACAGTTATAAGATCCGGAGTAACTACGATACATGTACCTCTGAATGTAGAAACAAACTAAGGCACAAAGATATCAATGCCAGGTATTGTTAGGATTAATGCCCTTAAATCTGATCGTATGATGCTATGTTTGACTTAATGTTATGATTAATAAGGTTTTTTTTTTTATTATTATCTAAAATAATGATAACATGAATATTTGGACATTATCATATAGTCAATGAGATGCATAGTATGTGATTTACTCACAAAAGATATAAATCACAAGTTCTTTGTAAACTTAGAATTTAGTTCGTAGTTGGTGATGAAATTGGAAATTTCATCTGCGAAAATTATAACATATCAACTAAGATAATTTGTCTTAATTATGGAAGTGGAAACTTCTAGTTGGTATGTTGATATGTTTTAAGAGTTAAAATATATTGAACTGCACCACTGTGAGATTTATTATTCTCCTAACAATTGTCAAATGAATAATGGACCTAATCATGAAGTGTAGGTTACTTTGATATATCAGGAGTGAGATCTAAAGTCACAATCAAAACCTCAGTATGTTGGGCAGCCATATTTAGTGTTGATGGATCATATATTCTCAAGATAAAATTTATAATCTCTTAACGAAGATATAAAATATTTCCTTAAGATAAGTTTGATGGGTTTAGTTATTCAGAATGTTAGGCCTAACTACTTTAGTAAGCAGTAACTAAAGTATATATTTATGAAATTGGATTTCATAAATATATGATGAATAACTTAAAGAATTAAACCAAGTACTGAAGGATTAAAATGTAGTAATCTTCAAAGCGGCAATCTACACTGATGACTTTGTATTATTACAAATATTTTATGAAGGGGTTGCATGTACAATAAAGTCTTGGGATATAATTTATTAATAAGACCTAGAGTGCAATCATATTTATATAGTGGTATTAAATATAATTAATGGTAACTTTGGACTTATCAATAATTGACAGAAAAGCCCAAGGCCTATTGGAGCTAGAGTCTTCTTTGTTCCCTTTTAGTCCCACTCCAAGCCAAATACTAAAACCCAATTGGAATGGCCCAAAAGGCTAGCCCAATAAATAGTTAGTTAGATATAAGGGGAGAAACATACAGAATTTTAAGAGACATAATTGTGGAATAAAATGGTGTGTATGTGAGTGTAAGCCACTTTTTATCATTCTCCCTTGAAATAATTGAGAGACCACACTTCTTGGGCGTTAGAGAAATTGGAGTGAAGATTGAAAGTATTCCCAAGTACATCTAATATTTGGTTTTTGAATTTCACCACACCAAGCTACACTCTTTTGTTCTCAAATTCTGAAATTTACATAGTACATGTTATCAATTGTGAATGAAGTAGATCCGTTAATTTTCTATTGTGTATGTTTTGTATGTGATACAAACATGTATTTTTCTAACAATTGGTATCAAAGCAGTCTTCAATTTCGAATTTTATAACATGTTTTGTGAGTTTTGGAATAAAAAATAATAGTTTCATGATATTAGAAGATTTTATAATTAATTTTCTGCAATGTGATTGAAATTATTGTTTGATGAAAAACTGATATTGATGTTATGACACTGTTTAAGTTTGATATTAAGTGTGTTAGATTGAACTTTAAGGCTATAGCATCAATGGAATTCAATTTTAGTCTCAAACTCAATCTATTATGTTCATATGATGGTAGTTTGTTCATGAAAACCGTTGAAAACTACTTTAGAAAAATTCTGGAAAATTCAAGTTTCACGTGTTTCGATTGATCGAAAATTACTTTCGATCAATCGAGTGAGACAGGAACCCTCTGTCTAATTCAATTGACTTTCTATTGCTAGTCGATAGATCAATCAAGCAGCGATTGAGTACCAATCGAGCCAGGCAGATTGTTTGGTACGAATTTTTTAATTTTTTTGACCGATCGAGAAATACATTCAATCGGTCGAAAGCTATGAATTTTGAATTTTTCTAAGTGTTTTCACATAGATGAGGTGCAAGGCTATGTGTGATGAGATTACACATGATTTCCAATTAAAAACCTTTATTTTAAAACATCTAGTGAGAGAGAGATACAAGGGTTGGATCTCACAACCTCCATTGTCGGTCCATAGTAGTATGAAATATATACTTTGTCTTTGCTTTGAGCTTAGCATTCCATGCGGAGAGTATTTATTTCATGGTGCTACAAGATTGAACCTCTTGGTTTATAGTGATTTGATTAAACACCTTGTCTTAGCCTTGAGCTTTGCAATCCATACGGAGGGTGTTTTGTATCATGGTACTACAAGATAAACTTGTTAAGGGAGATGAAATGTGGCTACACATGATTCTAGATAGTGTTATACACTAGAATAAATATTATAGTATCCTCTATTCTGAGTTCTTACTATTATTATTTAGAGGCTAAATGTATAATGGCTTATTATTAGTGTTTGATAAGAGTTATCATGATAGCACTAATAATGAGAATAGTACTCAATTAATTATAGTATTTAATGCTTACTCTATGCTAAGGGATATTGAAGATGGGATTGGTTATGTCGACGCCCGGCCTTGATCTTGGCAGAGCGGAAAAAGATTGCCGCCGTCGTGGGCCTTCGTTCAACCTCCTGTTGTGGCAACAGCTCCCATGCTTGCGGGGCCTGTTGGAGGCCCCTCTTGATGAATGTGCATGGTGTTCTCGCGAAGGTTCAGGTGCTCTCTCTCTCTCTCCCTCAGTGGAGGAAGGTAGGTTTACCTTTGGCATTATGGCAAGAATTTGGGCCAAATTTAGGTGCTCACCAAAGGTAAGTGAAGTCACCACCAATCTTTAGGTTTTTCTAAGGTGTGATTGGTCACCTATTTCTAGTTGAGTTTATTACCAATCCTAGGTTAAGAAAAAGGTCATTTTCCCTAATCTAATGTGAATGGAAAAAAATATTGATTCTTAGGTCCAGAAGTTTAGTTATATGTGGGGAAGGTGTTAGGCACCCCACGACACCTATCCAAGGACAGTCCTTTGTTTTGGTAAAACCTTAATTTTTGGAGATTGGTAGTAAAAACATTATTTTGACATTGGCTTTTGGGGCTTTGCATGCAAGGCGGGCTTTGAGGTTTGGCTTTTGAATGGGTGTGGTCCGAATCTATGCTTTCCTAAGGCATTCGAGCAAAGTGCTAGATTTCCACTGCAAAAATCCGGAGAGAAGTCACCTTACTTTCACTGTGGAATTTAGGCATTGCTAGCCTTAAGTGACACAAATCGTGACAATCACACCAGAAATGGGCAAGCAGGTATATATATATGCATTATGCATAATGCTAGCACATATAGCAGGAAAGTAAGTGCCTATATCACTAGAGCATGGCCCAAACTATAAGTGTAGGAAAGTAAACAAGGGTTGCCATACTCTAGAGATGAGGACAAATGGTACAAGGCATGATACACCTAATACAAACCATCTAAGGGAGAAAGGGAGGAAGAAGGAGGGGGTCTAAAATAGTACATAACTAGTAGGAAAGACTAAACCCTTAACCTATTGACTATAGCCACTTGGCCGATGCTTGCGCTCACGCCCTTTTGCTTGCACATAGGAGACCATGCCTTAGCTCTATGTGTCCTCGCTCCATGTGCATACATGTAGAGGAAAAGACAAGAAACCAGCAAAAAAGCAATGGAAGAAAAATGCGTAGATAATAGCAAAATGATGCAAAGTGAACAAGCAAGATAGATATGGCAAGCATAGCATGAATTCAAGCAAACGAGCAAAAGAGATAGCAAACAAACAAGATGGTAAGCAGACAAGCAAAAGGGCAAACAAGTAAGAAAATGAACAAAGAAAGCAAGAAAGAAAACAAAAGGTTATGTCCGCAAGGGACAAATGTAGGTTTGGATCGAATGTCCATAACTTCATTGTGCTAAAGCATGGACAACACACTAGCAAGCAAGACTCATGCATGGACATGTAAGCAAGCATGTAAAGATGCATATAAAGCCAATGGGTGGCACAAACAAGCATGGTAAGCAAACATCGTATGGAGTGGAAAAGGGGATAGGTGTGTACGAAGCAACTGGCATCATGGCCATGCATCCCAAAAGGGCTACCTTTAAACAAAGCCTCATGGGCATCAGGTGTAACCAAACAAGATCAAGCTTGTGGAGGGCGCCAAACAAGCAAGGCCTAGGACAAGAGAGGCCAACACAAGCATAAAGCATAGAAGCAAGTAAGCATAGACATGCAAAACAGGTGATCCAAACCCTTTAATATGGGCCAAGGTGTATGGATGATGAAAAAGACCACAGGTTCTAGATCGGGTCCTAACCATAGGCCAAAACACAAGAAAGAAAGGTAAAGTGGCAAAAGGGCTACAATAGCACTTGGCAAGACAAACATAGCCTAGGTTTAAGCACACAAATGTGGCATGGAGTGCACAAGCACATGGAAGATGGCATAAAGCATATAGAACGTAGATCCAAGCACACAAGCATGTGAAAACATATGGTCTGTTTGGATGAAGGGAGGAAGGAGGGAGAGTAGAGTAGTGTTGGCTAAAAATAAGCTAATTTTGTGCTAAATCTACTCTACTCTACTTTATTCCCCCTCCATCTCCCTTAATCCAAACAGACCAATAGATCTACACATATACGCATGTGAAAACCTAGATCCGAGCATGCAAGCATGTAAAAGTGTAGATCTAGGTGCATAAGCATGGCAATGTGTGTGAACATGTGAAAGCTAGCATAGAAACATGGAAGAACATTAATCCAAGCATATAAGCATGTACAAACGCGGATCTCAACACAAAATGCGGAAAAAAGCATACAAACACATAGATCCGAGCAAAGCATAACCATTGACAAGATATCAAGCACGTGAGCACATAACCTTAACATCAACACAAAGTAAAGAGTGGAACAAAACAAAGGAAATATGGCATAAAACTCTAAGCATGTAAATCTAAACAAATAAGCATGTAGAAACATAGATCTAAGCATAAAACATGGCATAAGACATAACAACCAAGGAATCTAAGGTAGAAACCCACATAAAGCAAGAAATATGCTAAAGAAAGCAATAAAACATATTATTATGGTAAAAAGAGCAAGAACATGCTATGAAAATGATTTAGAAGGCTAAGGGTGTGGATGATAGCTAAAAAGGATAAGGACAAACCTCCTAGGAAATCTAAATCCTCTAGGAACGGTAAGGATGAGAAACCCCTCATCCAATGCCATAAGTGCAGAGGTTTTGGTCATATAAGGATAGAGTGCCCAAACTACCTTATAAAGGAAAAGGGTTAGTTGCTACCTAGAGTGATACTAAGAATAACTCTTTTGATGAGTATGTGGATGAATGTAGTCATTTAATAGCTTTTACTGCCACAACCAATAAGGTGATTGTGGAGAGTGCTAGTGACAATGAGGATTCTTCTGATGATGAAGTACCCAAGAAGTTGACCCTTCAGGAAGCCTATGATAAGCTATGCACTAAATTTATAAAATTTGAGACGACTTCTTATTTTTGGAGAAAAGAGCTTAATGAGGTAAAAAATTGAAAAAGCCAATCTGTTAGTCAAACTAGATGAGACTATAAGGTTAGTTGAGACGTTTGTTGTGGAAAACACTTCATTAGAAGAGAGAAGGTCAAGAATCTTAAGGGTGAGCTTAGTCAAGCTAGAACTCAAATAGAGAGGATGTCTAGTACAAAGCTTGATGAGGTATTGAGTGCTCAAAAGCCTAGTTCTGATAAGACTAGGTTAGGATATGCTATCTCCTCCGGCCCCTCCTCTTCCACAGCTTCTAGACTAAGGACTGTCTTTGTGGCCCCAATCTTAAAAAGGTGATAAAGGTATGAAATCCAAAAATAGTTTGGCTAATTCTAAATCCTTTTTAGACCTTATGTTTGTCACCATTGTCATGTTTTTGGACACATTCATCTTAATTGCTTTAAGTTGTATCCTCAAAAGCAAGTGTCCAAACGGTCACAGGTTTCCTCTCAAGGACCTACACCTTTGTTTGGAGAGTTATTAAAAGTCTTGATCTTTATAACTCAATTTCAGGAGAATTTTAATTTTTCTATATCCTTTAGTAGACATATTAGGACACGTGCCTTTTCATCTTCACGACCAAAGACTTGTGCTGTGTGGGTGAAAAAGGAGCCTAAGATTTAATTTTCTTTTCTATTTGTTCTCTCTTTAATTGTTTCTATCTACAGTAGGACTCTCTTTGCTTGATTTCTGTAAGGTTGAATTTAATCAACCATCTTGTTGGCTTTATTTCATGCCAAATTTGCTTGTGATTTAGCAATTAGTAACTCTGTGTTTAGGTGGGAATTATGTAAGGGTAATGTGTGAGAGAGTGTGAAGAAATGCTCAAGACTGTGCAGTGAAACAGGGACTCGCGGCTGGATCTCGCGGGTGGCTCGCGGCTTGTAAGTAGCCAAAAGATGCACACGAGTGAAGCATGTAGAGAAGCTGAACCGTCATGCCAGTTATAGCACTACAAGACAAAAAGTCTAGACTAGCCATTCAGTCAGCTCGCGACTTGGACTTGCGACTTAGTTAAGTCGCGAGGCCAAGTCACCAGTCCATTCTGTTATGGAAAAACTGACTCTTCGCATTCCTTTCTCACTCCAATATAAATACCCCTTATACCCACGAAATATAGAGAGCTTCCAGAGAGAATTTTGAGAGAGAAACCCTAGAGAAAAACAAGATTGACTCATCCATAATCTTCACATAGTGACTCTTCAAATTCCTCAACTCTCACCCTCTCCATTGTTACATCCTTAAGAGGTTCTTTAACCAAATCCTTTTTTCACCTTACCCATATCTATGAGAAGGCTTTTTGGTGCTTTGGGAAGTAATTCAGAAGGAACCAATTCATATTGGTTGATGCTATGGGTTATAGCAGAATCCGGTAAGCTAAAGAAGAAATAGGTTCGGCGTAACCTTGTTGGAGTAGGAGCTTGGAGGGCTTAGGTGCAATGGGTAGATTAGGCTTGGAGGGCCTTCTGCTATTCATGTATCCAACTACATTCTTTAGTGAATTATTTACCGCTTAGAGGACGGCGGAGAGGTTTTATGCCAAGGGCTTCGATTTCCTCTTCGATAACATATCGTTGTATTGTCCTTGTGTTTGTATCTCTCTTCCCTTAATCTTTGTCATTTAATTTCTACTATATTCCGCACATTAATTGTTGACAATAAGCTTGAATTGATAATTTGGAAATTGGGGGTCTAAATGTTCATAGTGTTTTATACACATATTGAACATTCAATTTGTATCAGAGCGGGTACACTTATATTGGTTTTATTACCTTAGTGTGATCCTTGACCTCATATTGAGATGGACCGGTCTCAATCTCTAAATGCTCCACCATATTTTAATGGTAGCAACTATGCCTTTTGGAAGGTACGGATGAAAGCATTTTTATGCTCTATAGATGAGGCTGTTTGGGATGCAGTTGAAATAGGTTGGACAAGGCCGGAGGTAGCCAAATCCACATGAGATAAAGCAGCCCTCGTGGCGTCAAATGCTAATAGCAAAGCATTTAAGAGCTTCCATGCAAAGATTAATGCCATTGAAGAAAGCAAGGACCTTGATGAGATCAAAGTTCAAGAACTTATTGGCTCACTTTGAACCTATAAGCTATCTCTACCATCACAAAGGAAGAGCAAATCTCTTACTCTAAAGACAATCAATGAAAGAGTGGAAGCTCAAGACTCATCAGATGAGGATGAGGTCGAAAAACATGTGGCGTATCTTGTTAAGAACTTCCGAAAGTTCTTGAAGTTCAAAAAGAATGGAAAGTTTGCTAAAAGGGGAAAATTCTCAAATTCCTGGAAGGAGAAAAAGGATTTCAAAAGGAAAGATGGGAAGGATTCTCAATCCTCTCAAGGAATCATGTGTTATGAATGCAACGATCATGGACATCTCAAGGAGTGTCCCAACTATTTGAGAGGGAATGGTAAAGTGTATGCCATTACTCTCAGTGACTCAGACTCCTCTAATTCAGACTCGGAAGAAAGCTGTGACAGAGAAGGAAACTACTCCGCATTTATGACCATTGCTCTTGTGGAATCTTCAGATGATTTGAGTTTGTTAGTGGAAGAGCTTGGTGAGCACATAGAAGTGGAGTCGATAGGCATAGTAGAGGAATTTGATGATGAGGAAGATGAAAGAACAATGGGGTTACAAGAAACCTATAATACTCTTCTTGAGAAAACCGGTGAATATGCAAGAGTGGCTAAAGTAACCATTAAGAAAATGAAGAGAGCAGAGCAAGATTATAAAAGTCTTTTAGTGCGGTACAAGAAGACTAAATGTGAAGTTGAGACGTTGAACAGAGAGCTAACCGAAGCCTACTCAAAGATCAAATTTCTTAAGTTTGAGATGATTCAAGCTAATGCTAAAGTAGAGTGGGTTTCCTCCAAAAAGCTTGATGAAGTTCTTGCACATCAAAAGCCCTTTTCTGACAAGAGCGACTTAGTATACACCAAAGAGGCTAGTACAAGCACCAATGTGTCTAAGGAGATGAAGTTTGTTAAAGTAAAGGAACCAGTGGTAACAACTTCAGATGTTGAGAAAGTGAAGTCTAAGAAGAAGGCAAAAGTGACTGCTCAACAGGTTGTAACAAAGCCTCCAAACCTAGCAATGGCTAAACTCAAGGCAAAAGGAAAATCTCTTCCAAAGTCACAAAGGGGACCAAAAACTCAACACTTTTCTCACCATTGTGGAATCCAAGGTCACACTAGACCAAATTGCTTGAAGCTTTGGGCATTAAAGAATGGCAGCTATCAAAGGCCAAGTGGACAAAGAAATGGCAAAGGAAACATCAAGAAATTGAAAGGGGGAGAAGCTGATTCTAACATTGGGGATGTAATGAAGATGATAGACACCATCACTTCCTGTTTGGCAAATTTCACCCTCAGGTTTGAGAATCGTAAGTCACATACCCAATCCTCTAACAATATCACCCCAAACACACGTGTTGTGTGGGTGAAAAGGGGTACACATGCATAAGCATTAGAACATGTCCATGCATCAACTCTTCCTGTATATTGTGACTTTGCTTGGCTATTTTCTTTGTAATTGTTCTAGCATGTTTTGACAAATTTGTGTTTGTTTTCTTTTCTTGCTTTAAATGTTTTTTTTATCAATCTTTGTATATTGTGACTTTGCTTGGCTATTTTCTTTGTAATTGTTCTAGCATGTTTTGACAAATTTGTGTTTGTTTTCTTTTCTTGCTTTGAATGTTTTTTTTATCAATCTTTACTTGTTTTGTGTCAAAAATCCAAAAACAAATAAAAAGTAGAAAATCCAAAAAGTTTGATCGGCATTATTGTGTTTTGTCACACGCATGTTTTGCCTTATACCTTCATATAAATGACTTTGTGCATTTACGAGCATAGCTTGTTCTTTTTGCACTCATATCATTGTGGGAAAAATCTTGACATCTATGTGATTGTTGTAAATAGATTTTCAAACTTGTCATGAATGATTAGTTAATGGTTTTGTTGATCCTTGAGACTTGCATAAGCTTGTACCTATATATCTTCCCACTCTTTTATTTTTATTTTTATTTTTTTGCTTAAAGAGCTCAAACAATGTAAATCTCAAAATGAAAAGAGATAATGAGCTGCAAAAATCGTCGCACATACTAGTATTCGACTAGGAAAAAGGGAAAGCGAATTTTATGAAAATGTATGATGCCCCAAAAGCCAAAGGCTTATTCATCAAATTGAAATATCAAAAATTTCAGGCATCAATCTCAAAATGAGATGTATTGTTCAAAATGTGATGTATTGATTCAAAATGATCAAATGCTATGAAGTGTATGGAGCAAAATGAAAAGCTTCAAAATTATGTTATCAAGTTTTATGGAAGGTCATATATGCATACTTCTATAATTGAGATTGGTCACTCTTCTTAGTACTAATTGTGTATGACTTGGTTGAATTGATCATTGAAACTTCACATTAGACTAAGGATTATCTCATCTTTGGTACCCACACATATCACACATATCTATGTTCAATGAATGTCTTATTCATTTATGTGATTGTACTTGTTTAAATGTGTTGCACATACTCAATTATATGTTGATCAAACACAAAAATATTTTTGAGTGTTTTAACTGTTTTTGGAAAGTATTTTTGTTTTGAAAAATTTCAAAAATTTCAAAAACTGTTCAACTCTGTTCTAGCAACTCTGCCTTGCGGGTCAAGCCAGTCGTGCACCCCCAGTTGCAAGCTTACACAGAAGCTCTTGGAGACTCTCTGGCAAGTTAAGGCCCCAGTTAAGGGTTATTTCTAGGACAGTTTTCAAAAACTTTTTATTTTTCCCTCGCTTATTGTGTCTATTCAATGTGAGAGTTTTCAGTTCTGGTCCAAACTTTGTAGTTCCAATAGACATGCCTTTGGCTGAGACCTCATGATCAGCTCCTAGAATGTGAAGAATATCTGTCACTGGAGGAAGTCTGTCATCATATGGAGAGATGTCAACATTTGCCGATCGATTGATGCAAAAGATCTTTGCAAGATAGTCCGAAGTGATGATAAAATCCTTTCCTCGAACCCAACACTTCAGTTTAGCTCCAGTGAACCTAGCATTCAAGTAGAACTCCTTAACCAATTCATCAACTAAATCCTCAAAGTTTTCGAATAGATTTGCCCAATCTTTATCCACAAAGATCTTAGGGATAAAAGTGGATCCCAGGGTGTCAAACCATACAATTCGTTCCACTACAGTAGGTGGATTCTTAAAAATGCTAGAGAAAGTCTGAGAATCCAAGGGAGTCTTGAATCTCTCGCTGTTGGAGTCATCAGATGAATGTCGGGTCCTCTTTGATACAAGGGATGACATAAGGTCAATCACATGGTCTTTAACACGAGAGGAATGCCAATACATTTGCAAAAGAACAGTCACATAGCAAAGAAGCAAGAGCAATAACACAAAGATAAGAACACAAACTTGATTAGTACTAGGTTAGTCCATAAAATAAAAACAAAAGTCCTAAAAGGAACATAAACAATGTCACAAAATCATGTTGTATGAGCTAAACATGTAATAACATAAATCTAGCATGATTGATATGCAAAAACATGACAAGTGAACAAGTGTGTGCATCAAGTGTGCATATGGTGTGCATGTGTAATGCATGTGCAAGGCATGACTAAGAATTTGGGTCAAAGTGTGTAAAACACACAACCAATGATCAAAAAATGATAAACATGTATAATCATGGCAATCCCCAAAGTTTGGTACTCATTGGATTCTAAAACAACACCAAAATGCCATTTGGGCATTTTATCAAACACTTTCTGTGCACCAACACAACTAGCATGTAAACAATGCATGAACATATGTGCATCTTGCCTAAATACATGTTAGAATGCCACACAGGCCCAACACAAATACAAATAGACCAAATGGGACAAAGCCCAATCAAGAAATTGAAATTTTTTTTACAAAATTTAAAGTTTCCAACCCCTTTTTCAAAAATGAACCCAACTAAAGCCAAAGCTAGAATTTTTCGTATAATCTAAGGAAATAAAGAGAAAAGATTGAATCAACATACCTTAGAGATAATTTCGAGAAGATTGCCTCGAGTGAAAATAGGTTTAGGATAGGGAGAGCCTCGAGGAAGGCAAAGTGAGGGAAAAACAATTGTGTTTGAAAAACTGTCTACATCAGCCCTTTAAAACTGAAAACATGCGTTTTTCGCGGGTTAGCTTCTCGTGAAGTTACTCGCGAAAAATGCCTCTGAAGCATAAAAATTTTTGCAGGTAGTCTTGCAAAGCAGTCGCGAAAGTTTCTGTCTAAAATTTGGTGTTTTCATTCTTTGCCTAACCCATTTTCGCGAGAAGAGCTTAGTCGCAATCTTCTCGCAAAAATGCCTCTAAAGGACTTTTTTATGAAAAACATGAAAAATGCAATTTGAACAAAAACTCAAAACAGAAAGCATAAAAACAGTTTCAAAAACATATAAAATACTCAAAAATATTTTTGGGTTTGATCAATAAGCAATTGAGTATACACATCACATTAAAACATTTACAATCACACAAATGAAATAAGCATTTATTGAACAAAAGTCTTGTGTGTTGTGTGTGTGTGTATCAAATGTGAAATAGTCCTCAGTCTAGAATGAAGCTTCAATGATCAATTCAATCAAGTTATACACAACTAGTACTAAGTCAAGTGGTCTATCTCAATTATAGAAATGAATATATATGACCTCTCACAAGAAAATGATTACATATCTTGAAAGCTTCACTTTTGGCTTTTTTCAACTCATAACTCTTTGATCATTTATGAACAATACATCTCATTTTGAGATCAATGCCTGAAATTTTTAATATTTCAATTTTGAGCGCACCATACATTTCAAAACAAGTCGCACCATACATTTCAAAACAAGTCGCTTTCCCTTTTTCCTAGTCAAATACTAGTATGTGCGACAGCTTTTGTAATTCATTATCTCTTTTCGAGATTTGACATTTGTTGAGCTATAAAGCAAAAACATAAAGGAGTGGGAAGATATATAGGCACAAGTTTATGCATGTATCAAAACCATTAGGACCATTCACTAATCATTCATGACAAGCTTGAAGATCGATTTACAACAGTCACACATAAATGTCAAGATTTTTCCCACAAAGATAGATGTGCATATATGACAAGCTTAGCTCGAAAATGCACTACGCCATTAGTATGAAGGTACTAGGCCAAACTCACATGAGAAATACACAACACAAGTGATCAAACTTTTTGGAGATTTTTCAATTTTTATGATTTTTGAATTTTTCAACGCACTCAAAAACAGAATATGAAAAGCAAGATCAACAAAAACAGCAAGTACAAAACAAACTTGAAAAGAAACATGCTAAAATGAGAAACATAAGCAAACAACCAACCAAAGTCACATCATATAGGAAGAATTGATGCATGGACATGGTCTAATGCTTATGTACATGTACCCTTCTTCACCTACACAGCATGAGCGTTTAGGCTGATATCTCTAGAGGATTGGGTACTAGAACTGTGATTCTCAAACCTTTGGCTGAAGCTTACCAAATAAGAAGTGATGGTATGTGTTATCTTCATCACATCACCAAAACCGGAATCAGTTTCTTGCCCTTTTGATTGCTTAGCGTTCCAATTCCCTTTTCCTTGTCCTCTTAGCCTTTGAGAATCCACTTTCTTCAATGCGTGAAGTTTATAGCAGTTAGGTCTTGTGTGTCTTCGAACTCCACAATGGTAGCAGAAGTGTTGAACTTGAGGACCACTTTGAGGCTTTGGGAGAGACTTCCCTTTAGCCTTAGGTTTAGCCATAAATGGATTTTGAGATTTTGTTAAAACCTTTTGAGCAGTTCCATTTGGCTTCTTCTCCACTTTTACATTCTCAACACTTGGAGTCGCTACCATTGGTTCCTTAGCTTTAACAAATTTCATCTTCTTGGACACATTGGCACTTAAACTACTCTCTCTGAAATATCCTAAGCCGCTTTTGTCAAAAAAAGGCTTTTAATGTGCAAGCACTTCGTCAAGTTTCTTGGAGGCAACACACTCTACTTTGGCATTAGCTTGAATCAATTCAAGCTCAAGAAACTTGATCTTGGAGTAGGCCTCGGTTAGTTCCCCATTCAATGCCTCAACTTCACACTTCGTTTCTTTATACCTCAATATACTCTTGTAGTCTTGTTCAGCTTTCTTCATTTTTCTGATGGCTGCCTTGGCCACTCTAGCATACTCTTTGGTTTTCTCAAGAAGAGAATTATAGGATTCTTGCAATTTCTTGGTTCCTTCATCTTCATCATCGGATTCTTCCCCATTTCCCATAGACTCTACTTCGGTGTGCTCATCGAGTTCTTCCACTAGAAGGCTCAAATCTTCTGATGAGTCCACGGGTACAATGGCCATAAATGCGGAGAAATTTCCTTCTCCGTCACAACTTTCTTTTGAATCAGAATTGGAACCATCCGAATCACTAAGGGTGGTTGCAAAGACTTTACCCTTTGCTTTCAAATACGTGGGGCATTCTTTCTTCACATGCCTATGCTCTTTGCACTCAAAGCACGTGACCATTTGAGACGGTGAGGAATCTTTTGAATCCTTTTTCTTGAAGTCTTTCTTGTCCTTCTTGAAATTTGAGAACTTGTCCTTCTCAAAAGACTTCCCATCTCTCTTGAACTTTAGGAACTTACGGAAGTTCTTAGCAAGGTACACCACATCCATTTCAACCTCATCCTCATTCGAGGAGTCTTGAGCTTCCAATCTCTCATTGATTGTCTTGAGAGCAAGAGATTTGCTCTTCCTTTGAGATAGTAGAGATAGCTCATAGATTTAAAGAGAACCAATGAGTTCTTGAATTTTAATCTTATCAAGGTCTTTGCTCTCTTCGATGGTAGCGACCTTTGCATGGAAACTCTCCGGTAATGATCATAGAATCTTCCTCACAATCTTGGAGTCCTCTGTCTTTTCTCCTAAGTTGAATTTCCTAATCACCACTTCATTTAGCTTCCCATAAAATGGGTTGAATGACTCGTCTTCACTCATCTTCAGCTCCTCGAAGTGTGTGATAAGCATTTGTAACTTGGTGTCTTTCACCTTTTTGGTGTCTTCATAGGTCATCTCCAAGATTTGCCATGCCTCCTTGGCAATTGTAACATGAAAGATCTTGTGAAATTCGTCAGGAGAAACACCCCAGAAAATAGCATTTAAAGCCTTGCTATTAGCATTAGCTTCCGTAAGAGTTGCATGATCCCATATGGATTTGGCAGCCTCCGGCCTAGTCCATCCTATCTCGACAACATCCTAAACACTATCATCAATGGAACATAGAAATGCCCTTATACGAACTTTCCAAAAAGCATAATTGCTCCCATCAAAGTATGAAGGGGCATTAAGCGATTAAAATCGATCCATCTCAAAAAGGATCTAGGATTACACTTAGGTAATGAAACCATAGCAAGTGCACCCGCTCTGATACCAATTGAAAGCTTGAATTTGTGTGAAAACACAAGAGCTATTTAGACCCCCAAATTAATAATTACGGCTTGGTTAATTTTACTCTAACTTAAACTAAGTGCGGAATAAAGTAAATGCAAGCGAACAAACAATATAACTACTCTAAGCTGTATTCATCAAATATCAACAATAAAATAAAAGCTAAAAGAGTAGGGAAGAAGAATGTAAACACAAGATAACACCCTAATGTGTTATCAAAGAGGAAACCAAAGAACTCGGCAAAAAAACTTTCTACCGCCCTCCAAGTGGTAAATTGATCTACTAGAGAATGAGTTGGAGTACACGAATAACAAAAGACTCTCCAAGCTTAGTCTACCCCATGTACTTGAGCCCTCCAAGCTCCTACTATCAACTGACTTGACAAAGCCTTGTCTTCTCTAACTCTCCAAATCACGCAATTCAACCCAATTGCATTCACCAAACAAATGGCTTCTTCCAATGCCTTCCAGCAGCACTAAAACCTTACTTTACACTCGAGATGGATGTGGTAAGTGTTTGAGCTATCAACCTCTCAAGAATTGGATATGGAGAGGTAGGAGTTGAGGAAAACCACAATGGATTGTGTAGAGGATTGTGGGTATGACAATCTCTAACTCTCAAGGGCTATGGCTAGGGTTTTCTCTCTAAAAAAACACTCATCACAATATTTGGGTAATGATGGTATATATAGTGTGGGTGAAGACATAGTGGAGTAGATATGCCAAAATAGCAAAACATAACGTTTCGCGGGTATCTCGCAAGAATGCCTTACCTGTGAAATACTCGCGAAAACCAATTGTCATGACTCTTTGCATTCCCGTCATGTGCTGAGCACATGGCTTCACTTCGCAGATTGTCTTCTTGCGAGCTACTCGTCAAAACTCCTTTGATCTTCAATTTTGTCTTAAGTCTTCACACTCTCTCTTACACACAACCCATACAATGAAATCCCACATGAAATACATGGTACATAAGATTGAACAAAATTACAATCAAATTTGGCACAAAATTAAAGCCAACATAAAATAATTGTAAATCACAACTTTACAGTTTTTTAAATAAAAATATTAGTAAAATGTGTTTTTTTGTGCGGTTAAAATAGAAAATTAAATAAATAATATCTAATTGATAATTATATTTGAAAAGAAAATTTGCTGCTAAGCCAAATTCCTCATGCCAGGGTGAGTCATGTGTTTCGGGAAGCAAATCGTAGTGCTGATGCACTTGCAAGGAATGGTAGCACGATGGGGGAAGAATTTTGTATTTTTGATTCAGCCCCAAACTTTGTTAAGGAGTTGTTATGCTCTGATGTTAATGGGGTTGACTATTGTAGGCTATCTGCCGTGAACTTAGCCATTTTGGCTTCCTAGTTTGTATTATTTATGTCCTTTTAACCCAACAAAAAAAGATTTGAAAAGAAAACGTCCCTAAATGACTTGGTCTCTGCTCATGAGCCGACATTCAGCTAGCAAAGGTCAATAAAAATGACTTGGTCTCTGCTCGCATCGAATTTTCTTTGCATAGATTAAAGTCTTTGTCAGATCCGGTGGCTATACAAATTAAGGTTAATATCAGATACGGTGGCTATACAATGGATTGTCCTAAGCTCCTAACCCCTCTAATCTCAGAACCATCGGACCACCATGGCCAAATCTCCATGGCTCTCCTTCTCCGATCACCACCACTACCTCAGGCGGTGGTTTGCTTCTCCTACTCATCCTTTTCTCCCTACATCACTCGGCCTTTGGTTCACCATGATGTGACCATAATGAGACATTTTTTTTTTTTGATTTAGTGTTATAATTTTTCTTTTATATCAATTTAAGGTTTACACATTTGTTCATTAATATTTATGCATTTAGAACTTCTAAGATGACCAAAAGCATGGGGCTTGCTCCAAAAAATGAACACCAATATAGCATTGAAATCATATGTTTATATGTAGATATATGGAACAAATTCTTACTAAGAAAAACTAAAATTTATGGAACAACTGTTTCACTCTACTACCGAAAAAATATGTATAGCATGACTTACAACTCTTCAGTCATAACTTCTTTGCGCTTGAGATTTTCGTTCCAATATACATAAACATAGAACCATTGGAAGACTTAACACCTGCCAATATAAACAATCGATTAGCAAAAACAAATATATGACATAATCATGAATATGTAGTATACTATAATTCCAATGACACTCTTTTATTAAAAAAATAGAAAAAAAAAATTATTTGTACATTACTTTTTATTCACCTTTACATGAGACTGTAGCTTTATGTGCCATTTTTTAATGGCATGTACCCAAGGCTAGCAACTAAATTTGTTAGAGGAATATCTTAGCACGAATGAATTTCTCTTTTGTTGAAATAGTATCATAATTTCTGGCATTTTTCATTAAGAGCATGTTATTTCTATTCAATTTGAAAAAGCTACATGGAAAAGAACCAATAACACATCAGCGTAAAAACAAATACGTAATAGTTAAATCAAGTTCTGCATTACTAACCTTTGTACACATTTCTCCATCGATTCTTGTTGCATGTTTTCAAAGTTTTAATTTTCATTTATAAATGTAGTTGAATTGATTAAAGTAACTTAGGAAAAATCCAAACAGTGGGAAATGTGGAATTAGGGGATCTTAGGAATTACTCATCATCATCGTGGGCTTCGGTTGAAAAGGCAAGAGATGGAGAAGGCAATTCTTTAAAATTGTTTGATCAAAGGATAGATTGGTGAGTCACCGGCCTTATAATTCATTCTAATTTTACTCTAGAGTAATGGAGTAACGTGTGCAAGGTGAAAACTGAATCTAAAATACGAGTAGAATGGATTTATTTGGAATTGAAAAATGAGTAGAAGAGCCCATCTCCATCCCAAATGGTCCAAAAAATAATAAGTGAGTTTCTTACAGACCGGAAGTATGGGGCCTCACCCAGGAGTGGGTATGGTGCTACTATGATCACACTCAAGTAGGGAAGCCACATTGGTCGCCCCACTCTATCCATTTTTCTTTTAGCAAAAAAAAAAAAAAAAAAAAGAAAAAAGAGTAGAAGAGCAAGTAAAAGTGGGGGAGGTAGAGATGTAAAAGTAGTAACTTATCCCAGGAGATTTTGTATGGTTGTGTATGGTGTTTGATGAGGGGAGTCAGTTATTCAAGGGTAAATTTTGTATATAATCATGTCTTAGTTTTGAAAAGTGAAATTCCCGACAGTATATTGTGGGGGGTATTTTTGTTATTTGATTAACAATTATTGTCATAATTACTTTTAAAGCCTAATTTCTTTATATTTAATAATAACATATTAGAGATATTTTAGGGAGTCAAAAAAAATGATAACTAACTTTTCAAATCCTCTTAATATATAGAGATTAGGTGTTTGGTTCATTTAATTTTTTCTAACATTATTGTAATCTAATATTACAAAACATATCACATTACCTTAATCACATCACTTTCTTAAGTGGAGGCGATCTTACGTTATATATAGCAAACACCTTAATGTGACATTAAAGTAATGTACATCACATTAAGGGCATATCATGAGCACATCACTGCGAACCAAATGCCCCTTAACTCTCAACACCCTAAATCCACTTCCAAAGATAGTAAACCCAGAAAAAAACAAAACCAAGCAACAATACCAGAAAGAAACAACAAACCCAAGCCACTCTAGTGTCAAGATCAACAAACCCAAGCTAAGAGAGCGGCTCCGGTTATGAGATTGTGATTTTTAGGTTTGGATTTTTGCTTCGATGCCGAGATATTATGAATTCATGGGGTTGTTTTTGATTTGGGTTTGGGGTTGTTTTTTATTTGGGTTTGGAGAAAGAAGAATGGAGGAAGAAAAGGAAGACTGGGGTTGATTTTATTTGGGTCTGGAGAAAGAATAACGAAGGAAGAAAAGGAAGAACAGGAGAAGGAAGAACAAGAAATGAACTTAAGTGTCTAAAACTCGAGTTGATTTTAAATCCACCTTAGATTTGCCAGCAAATAGAACTCAAATCTCTTAGGCTTGAGTTGCTACAGACTAAGAAACTCGAGATGTTAGTTTGCGAATATGTTTTGAAAACTTGCTAACTAATGAAATTGTTTCTAAAATGGTGTTGAATGGCAAATTTGGTCTAGCTTGAATGATGATATCATGATACAAAACTTTTATTTTTATTTATTACTAGTAGTCCAAGAGCAAAGCTTTGTTTAGTGCAACAATGCACTGTTAACAAGCCATTTAACCAATTTTCTAGTCTAAATAAACCTATATATAAGTTTTTAAAACCTTACAAACTTACACATCCTTATTTTAATAAATATTTTTTAATTGAATTCGAATTTCATTAGGTATTTTAAGTTTCACTCTCCGTAATTATCAAATTTCATATCTCAAAAAAAAAAAAGAACATATTAGGCTTATTAGCCTATTAGGAAATATTCAGACAAAAAAAAAAAAAAAAAAGGAGAAAATAAAATAAAATAAAATGTATTCCGTAAAAACTATTTATCCTTTTTTTTAATGAACAGTAAAAACTATTTATTCTTTTCCATGGATACGAGGTACAAGTACAATCCTATTAATAACACATTATCCTTTCGCTCTCACAACTAAACACTGAACTAGTTGATTCTAAAAATAAAAGAAAATACAAAAAGAAACGAACACTGAACTAGTTCCTATATTCCACAATGATTTCTTAAAACTTAGCAACCAGCTATTACGACTATCTTTGATTCTCCTTACCTAGATCTCACGTGGCAACCTTCAAGCATAACACCTTCATTTGGTGAAGGGTTGTTGTATTAGAGTTGCAATGTCTCGGTCGGAGCTGGGTTTGTTCATTGAGGGCGTGAAGTGTTTGTGTTTATGCTTCAACCAGATTTCCTTTATGTTTAATAACATATCTGCTGTTAAAAAAAAAAAAAAAAAAAAAAAAACCCCAGTTTGCAAGAATTTCTTTCAACCCATTAAGTGCTGACTCATAAAACCATTCATGTGCATTAATGAGTTTTAATTGTGAATTTGATTGCAGTGAGAGCTTTGAATTCAGTATTTCAAAAATGGGGGATCTTAGCACAACCAGATCAATGGAACATAAGTGGGGAGCCATGCAGTGGAGTAGCGATTGTCTCCACCAACTTCGATGACACAAGTTACAACCCTATGATCAAATGTGACTGCTCCACCAATAGTAACTCTACTTGCCACATTACCCAATTGTATGTTTCTTTCTTATATATCCTAATGCCATTTTTGCTTAGAATTACAATTTTTATATACACACAAGTGAAAAGACTAGCTTTTGTTTTTTTTGGTTTTTCTTGCCAAACACACACCAATGAAAGGACAAAGAATACAACTACAACACGTGTGTGCGCGCTATGAATTTATTGAATTGTTCCATGAAATTTGGGTGATAGAATCCTTAAGGAGAAGTCATGGAGCAATGATAAAGTAACTTGGTCCTATATTGATTGATCTAGGCACCCATCAGTTGGGCATAACTCCTTGCATGGCCATCAATGGGATGTGACTATTTATAGCCTCCTTCCCCCCGCTCTCCCAAATTGAGAGCAATTGAATGAAAAGAAAAAGGAAAACAATTTCATTAAAAGAAGTATCTCTCTCTTAGTGTGTTCCTTAGGTTTTGAGGTTCTTAGATTGTGGAAATTGTGCGTACCACTCTTGAAGTGTGTACACCATCACTGTGAGAAATTGAAATAGAAAATTTATTCTGCTGTGCATATAATTTCTAACATCTTAAAAGAAAAACTCATGTCCATACTCACATTTGTCTAACTTAAAATTCTCCATGAGGTTTCTAGGATTTTAGGTCGATGGTTAATTTTAATCTGCTCCTTTTCTAATTGTCTCCCTATACCACATTCTCTAGTGTAAGTGTGTTTTTGTAGAATGAACCTTGAATTTTACTCCATTGGAGTATACAAGCACAAGTAGAGAGATACCATTTAGCAGTAAGAAAAGAATAAAAGCCTTGCAAAGGCTAATCAGGTTGGGCCACAACATCATTCGTTTTATTTTGCTAAGTGTTAGTTAAGGGGATTGGCAAAATACTTGATAAGATTGGCAAAATTTGGTAAGTGATCAGAATATGGTATATGCAATAGTACTGAACCTACACTAAAAAGAAAAAATATCCTGAGCATCTTTAGTATTTGAATCTTTCTCTTCATGGTTGATTTTTTTTTTTTTTTTGAATTTTTATTTATTATAATTATATTTACAAGAAGGTTTATGCCTTGAATGTTGTTGGTGTAATCCCAGAAGAACTATGGACTTTGACTTTCCTCTTCAATCTGTATGGTTTCTTCTTTATATGCTTGTTTACTTGCGTTTTGCATCAATATTGATTACCTTCTTTTTCATGTAAGCTAGGATTGAACTTTCCTTGAAACTATAGTGCATTATGTCAACCAATTGAAATTTATGCTATTTGTGATGTACTAGTTTTCCAGGATGGCTCATTTTCAATTTTGTCTGTTAAATTTGCTAAGTCCAACATTTGATAGGAATTTGGGACAGAATCACTTGACAGGTAACCTATCTGCGTCCATTGGCAATCTAACTCGCATGCAATACCTGTAAGCCTAAAGGAATTTTGATTTGGAACTCATAGGACTTAGTGTACATCTTATATTAGCTAATATGTTCCTTTTTCTGATGTTTACAAATTAGGAGTCTTGGCATCAATGCATTGTCAGGGACACTTCCAAAGGAACTTGGATATTTTACTGAGTTAATCTCACTGTAAGTTACCCTCATAAAAAATTATAAGATCTATATGGCATTTTGGTGCCTTGTTTTTTCCTAGATACTGTGGTCTTTGAATGCTACCATTTCTTTATAGTAATATATATGAATAAGTGTGTCACAAAAATAGGAATTTAATAGGGCCCTCTTTGATTGGGCTTGATGTTGGGGTTTCTCGGATTGTTCTACCCTTATGGATTTTCTTTCGTCTATTAGAATATATTAGGGGCTGCTTTCGTCTTTTTGTTCCTTATTTTCCTTTGTTCACTATCGTGAACTCTTTGTATTTTTCTTGCTATTCTTTTATTAATATTATTCTCTTCTTACTTATCAAAAAATAGAGGTGTGTATCTTTTATACCTCTCTCTCTCTCTCTCTCTCTCTCTCTCTCTTTATTTTCTTTTTTCTTTTTCTCCCCTGGAATTATGCATTTCAAATAATTGCTACCAAATAGAATGAAATTATTGGTTGTTCTACTTGTTAATTTTGTAGGGCTCTTTCAACAAATGAATTCTCTGGTCCTCTGCCATCTGAGCTTGGAAATCTAGTGAAATTGCAACAGTTGTAAGTTCTAGAACAATGCAACCATCCATTTTCATTGTATTTTGTAGCTAGTTCTCGCTATTCATAGGATGTAATACCACCCGAACTATCATAGTGTCACTGGAAGCCCTGTTGTCCACTTGGCCTACACCATTTGATTGTTGTCAACAGGGTGGTTCCTGTTAGCTTTGTTATTTTTCCATCGAACTAAACTAGTTAAGTCTCTCATACCATCCTACGTAGCATTAAAAAAAATTTCGTGAACAGCCGCTAGACCCCTACGTACCTAGAATCCAAGCTAGGGATGTGTAATCCATTTGATAAAAAGAGAATAGACTGAAATTTTATTGATAATTTGCTTTCCTAATTTACATTATATATATATATATATTTTTGATAGGTAATAAAAGTTTTATTGATAACAAAAATGCAATGTGTTTACAATTGTAAACACATGGCAAAGAAAGAATACAAACAAATCAAACAGTAGATATCAAACAAGGAAATACAATGCGTGAGGCCCTAAATACGAGACCACTCAAACAAAGTCCTAGCTACCGATGTCTTCAATAATTCAATAGGTTTCTCAATGTCCTCAAAAGTTCGAGGATTGCGTTCCTTCCATACTAATCACATAAGACACACCGGTACCATATTCCAAACATTTGAAGTATACTTTCCCATCCAATTTCTCCAAGCGAAAAGAAGAGAGGCAACTGTATACGATATCACCCACTGAACCCCAAACATAAGGAAAACCTCACTCCACAAAGTATGAGCAAACTTACAATGGAGTAAAAGGCAATCCACAGTTTCCTCATCACACCGACAAAGACAACACCAATAAACAAGAGGCAATTTCTCCTTAACAGGGTTATCTATGGTAAGAATCCCATCCCTAACAACAGTCCATAAAAAGAAAGACACCCTTTTAGGTACCTTAATAAACCAAATGCTCTGCCAAGGGAAAGAAATAGAAGTGAATTTCAATAAAGAATTATAGAAGGAGCGGACATCAAAAATACCACTACGATTCAACTGTGAAATCATATCATCACCCTCCCCCCTTGGGTATTCTAGCAGAAACATGCTCAAAAAAAGAGTAAAATCTCCCCATTCCCCAATCATTAAATTCATGATGGAAAAGTAAGTTCCAACTCCTACCTCCCCCATCTAGTGCATATAAAATCATATTAGAAATCAAAGTTTCTTGAACCATAGCACAAACAAACAATTTCGGATATAATTCTTTCAAAGAAGTAGGACCGCTTCGAGGGTTATGCCAGAACCGAATGCAACTACCCTTTCCCACTGCATACACCACATGGCTAAAGAAACTATCTGCATCTTTTCTAATACTCTTCCACAACCCACATCCATGTGTCCCTCTGACAACTCTAGTGCACCAACCTCCACTGCCCTCCCCATATTTGGTGGCAATAACCTAACGCCATAAATGTGTAACTTCCTTCCCAAAGCGCCATAGCCACTTCCCAAGCAAAGCTTGTTGAAAAGCCCAATCTTCCAAATCCCCAAACCACTTGCCTCCACCGGCCAAACAACCTTGTCCCAAGCAACAACCAGATATTTAAAAACTTCATCAGATCTTCCCTAAAGGAAGTTCCTCTGAATCTTCTCTAATCTGTTTGCTACATGTTGTAGAATGGTAAACAAAGAAAGATAATAAGTTGGAAGGCTCGACAAAGTGCTCTTCAATAAAGTAAGCCTACCCCCTTTTGATAAGTATAAATGCTTCCAACCTGAAAGCTTTTTCTCTATCCTTTATAAAATAGGGTTCCAAATCGAAGCATCCTTGTAACGAGCCCCAAGAGGCGGAAAACAACCAACCTTACAACATAAAACACGACCAAACCTTACCCACTGGAACAATTTCACCCTTACCAACATTCATTTTCAAGCCTGTAATAGCTTCAAAGAAAATCAACACCATCTGAATATATAATAATTGTTCCCTGGATGCATCACAAAAAAGAATAGTATCATCAACAAACAAAAGATGAGAAATATGCAAACCACCATTGGGACTAGCTTGGAAACCCCTAAGATAATCTCCCTCCTCTATCCTCTTCAATAGCCTACTCAGCACCTCCATCATGAACAAGAACAATAATGGAGACAAATGATCCCCTTGACGAAGACCAGAGGGCTACCAAAAAAACCAGTTGGGGACCCATTAATAAGCACTGAGAAATGTACTGTAGAGATGCATCCCTTCATCCATCTCCCCCACTTTTCTCCAAAACCCATCCTCTCCATAAGTTAAAACAAAGAATTCCAATTTACATGAACATAAGCCTTCTCAATATCCAACTTGACAATCAAACCTGGAATACGACTCTTCAATCTACCATCCGAGTATTCATTTGCTATGAGAACAGAGTCAAGAATCTGTCTTCCCCCAACAAAAGAGTTCTAGGAGTTGGAAATAAGTTTATCCAACACACATCAAAGTCTATAAGCCAACACCTTAGATAAAAGTTTGTACAAACTACCCGCAAGGCTTATCAGACGATAATCTTTAATGTTAACAGCATTGATCTTCTTATGAATCAAACACAGAAAAGTAGCATTAAGAGATTTCTCAAAGATACATTGTCTATGAAAGTCTGCAAAGAAAGCCAAAACGTCCTTCTCAATCACACACCAACACTTTTGAAAGAATGCCAGGGTAAAGCCATGAGGACCAGGAGCTTTATCACCCTTAGCCTCCTGAAGAGCTGCAATGATCTCCTCCCTTTCAAGAGAAAACCGATCAAAATCATCCAACCTTGCAAATTCTAATCCATCAACAATGGGCCTCCAAGATTTAGGTTCCTGATATAAATTCTTATAAAACCCGACCACCTAATCCTGAATATCTAACTCATCCTCATACATAGTGCCCTCAACCTCCACACCTCTCATAGTATTAGCTCGTCTATTAGAGTTGGCAAGCCTATGAAAGAAGCCAGTATTATTGTCCCCCTCTTTTAAGAATAAGGCCTTTGATTTCTACCTCCAAGAAATCTCCTCTATGGAGGCTAGAATCTCAATATCTACCTTGATCTCAGATCTTCTAGTTTTGTCTACTAGAGACAATACTTGCAACCCTTCTATCAAATCTAGCTTTGAGAGCTTAGCCAATAAACATTTTTTTCTAAAAGACACATCACCAAAAACATGTTTATTCCAGAGCTTCAAATCTCCTTTAAGAGCCTTGAATTTACAAGCTAAAACATAACTAAGGGGTCCCACAAAATGATAAATGTTCCACCAACACCGAACTCGGTCCACAAAACCCTCTGTTTTAAGCTACATATTTTCAAACTTAAAGGAACTCTTCCCTCTTGTCCGGCCACTTGCCTCCACAATAATAAGACAATGATCCGAAACCATACAAGGGAGAGGCCTTTGAATCACTTCCAAGAAATGATCCTCCCAATCAACTAAAACCAAAACTCTATCCATTCGAGACATGGAAGGATTTACAGATTCTCGAAACCACATATACTCACCCCCCACCAAAGGTAGATTATCCAAAACATTCCTCTCAATGAAATCTGAGAATTTGAACATAGCTGGGCTAAATGCAGTACACCCAAGTTGCTCAACCAGATATCGAATAATATTGAAATCATCAAAGACACACCAAGCCGAACTCCACCTTGCTCTCACACTATCAAGTTTTGCCCATAAAGCATCGCTAAGCCCAGGATCAGATGGACCATACACCCCGTACAAATCCAAACAAACCCATCAGCCACACCCTTCAACAAAATAGAAACAGAAAAGGTACCAACCACAATCAATTTTCTCAAACACCATTGTCTCCTAGGTCACAAGAACCCCTCTTGTTGTGTGAATTGCATCCAACGCTACCCAATCTACAAATGGGCTGCCCCAAAGACTTTTCACAATCGAAGAATTGGTACAGTCCAATTTGGTTTCTTGAAAGCACACTACATTGCACTTCCATTCCATAAGTATATTCTTCACAATAGGATTATTAAATCCTCTCATATTCCAAGATAAGAGTTTCGAATTCATGGACAACCAACAGAGCCCAACCCACTGAACTTCACAATCCCTTTGGATCGTCTACTAGATTGCTCATCATAATTAATAGTAGAAACTAAGTTCCGTAATTCCCTCATAACTTTTTTAGATGAGGATGCAGTGCGACACTGACTACCTACAACAGCTTGTTTCTCCCACACTTTCTCAAGTTTTTGAAAGAACTCAACACATTGCCTCTCACAACAGTCCATAGAAAAACCCACAAACTTACCAAAACCTTTAACCATCTTGCTCGCCTAAATTGAAGGTTCCAAGTCATCCTCTACAGAGATGTTATCTAGGTCTCCCTCTTCTGTCATTAAATCCAAGCCCCCATTAGGATCGTATTGAGCCAGAGGTGCAAAATCCAATGCATTCCGATCTACCTCAACCCTGACAGACCTTGTGGGATTGACCCAATTTAATAACAGAATATCATCTTTGACAGAATCAGAGACCAACTTAGAAAGAGGAGAGAAACAATTATGTTCCAACACCTGTTGATGTTGATGAGGCCGGAATTCCGGCGAAAATGGGTAATTACCCATAAAACCCGAACTATTTAGTTAGTAGGGTCAGTTTGGAAACATATTGGCAAACTAGCAACTCGAGCCTCAGAGGCTCGATTTTGGGCCCCTAAATCGAGCCTCTGAGGCTCGGTTTACGTGCTTTGACATGGCGTTGATGTGGCAGGAGTGTACGTGGAACTCGAGTTTTTAAGTCTCGAGTTCCACGTAGGTGCCACCTAAACTCGAGTCTTTGAAACTCGGTTTTCGTAAAAAGTTAAACCGAGTCTCAAAGACTCGAGTTTCAAATAATACATTTTCAAAAATAACGCCTCTCACCTCACACAAATCACTCTCCACTGTCACTCACCCTCACCCTCACCCTCTCTCTCACACAGAGCAAACGCTTAAGGTGACGCTCTCACTCACTGTCTCACCCTCTCACACACTGATCCGTCACTGACTTTCTCCACTCACGCTCTCACTCACCGGCTTCTCCATCTCATTGTTCTCACTCTCAGTCAATCTCACTCTCAGTCTTAGTCAGCCTTCGCCAAAAGCTTCGATCAAGCGACAGCAACCTTTTTCTTTCTACGCGGTCTCTCAAAACTAAAGAAAAAGGTGAGTTGCTTTGTACCCACCGTTTACTGTTTGGTTGCCGAGAAACATGCATGAAAAATTAAAGAAAGTCGTCAGTCACGAATTTGTTTTCTATTTTGGGTTCTGTATTGAATTTGTAATAAAACTGTTAAACCTGCTAAAAAAGAGCGAAAGTTTATTGTGTTTTGAGATTGAATTGGTTTGTGGGTTTGATTTTTTTTTTTTTTGTTTTGTTTTGTGCTTTGTTCTGTTCGTGGGTTGATGTGTTGATATGAGGGAAATTTCATACTCATTTGCTAATACTATGCATTGTTTTGCAGTGATGATGTTAGGGTTAGTTAACTAGGTCTTTGTTAAATTAAATTGTTGATGTTAGGGTTTGTTAAAGTTGATGATAGGGTTTGTTAAAGTTGATGATTTAGTGTTTAATTTGATCCATGTTACTGAAAGTTTGATGACTTTCTTCTTGGTAAATTTGATAATGTCTTAAACCCCTTTTTATTTTTCTAATTTTGTGAATTCTGCATCTGTGCTCCTTTAAATTTTATTTACATTTAAATATTTCAATTGGGTTGTCGTTTTAAATTTTTTTTGCATTTAGTAATTTTAAATTTTCCATATGAAGCGTATGCTTAGTGTAATTGTAATTGGATAATGATCAAAATATACTTATAATAGATTGATTGAAAGATTTAGGAGATATTGGAATGGGCTTGGTTGCTTCTCTTAGGATTATTTATGTTCCTTCTTTTTTAAAACAGAGGAGCCCTGTGGCTAATAGCTTCTGTTGAGCTTGTATTAGTTATGGGTTGAGAGCAGGAATTTAACTCTATGAGATATAATCTTTTGTTGTTCCTGTTTTTGGTGATCGTAGCCCCCATACCTATATTTTCTTGATTCAAAATTCTAAGCTAGAGTGTATTATTCACCTGCTAAAGGCCAGCTATGATCTTTGACGATATTTCTGGGATATAAAAACAATGAAACCATATATTTTACACTGATAAAAAGATGTCTGCAACCTAGCCAGTGAATTTTGTTGGAGTCGTGTGCAAGTTTCGAAGTTAGGATGCAATCTTTCTTTTCTTCTTTCTTTCTTTCTTTTTAAGTAAGTTTTGGCCCTAAGGTGAGGGAGAAGGAGAGATTCAAACTAGTGGCCTCCAGTTTTCATGAGGCGTGGTCCCCAACATAGATCATAGCTGGCCTTTAGAAACTGTATAATAATTAATACATTCTAGCTTAAACAGTGTCCAATCTTTAACTTCTATAAACATTAGCTTTAAACAGAATGTTGAGATGTTTAGAAACAATTGCAAAACTTAAATAGAGAACAAGTGCCATATAATTAGCAAGTTAAACCATATGAGCAGCTATACATGCATGCATACACATGCCCGAGAACAACTAAAGAGACAAATTGACATAGAAGATGCCCAACAACATTAAATCAACAAAATATTGCCTGTTCGATAGACCATTTTCCTTCAAATAGTTGAAAGTCTCCTTCAATCATCTTAAACTCAATATCACGCTTTTGACCAAAAGGAAGGCTTTCAAGTTCTCTTTCATAACAATCAACAATTCCTTTCGCATTAAATTTCAGCCCAAATGCCAAGTTTTGCTGTCCAATCTGTTTTAAAGGTTGTAATTGCACAGTAAGTAGGATCAAAGGCAAAAGGTCAGAACTAAACTTAGTGGAAAACTTGTTTCAAGATGAGGTCTGCAGTCTATGTCACATAACAATATCAATGTGTGGTAAAACAAGAGGCATAGGGTGATTTAGGAAAAAACATCGAGTGCATTGCACTTGAAATAACCCATGCTGACACAAAGAGGTAAACAATGGAAAACTTGTTTCAAGATAAGGTCTTCAGTCTATGTCACATAACAATATCAATGTGTGGTAAAAAATGAGACAGAGGGTGAATTAGGAGAAAATAATGAGTGCATTGCACTCAAAATAACCCATGCGAACACAAGGAGCTAGCACACCAATGTGTTTAACATTGACTTGAGAATGAGAGCTACAATCAAGGACCTCAATCCTGAAACTTCAAATTTCAAACTCTTGGTTGGATCTAAAATTGCATACAGCCCCAAACATTCTCATTCCTCAGTAACCAATCATATGTGTCATAACTCAATAGTATCATCTTGCATACATTTAAACATTCATTAGATGAACTTATTGAAACAATTACATAATAGGCATCTATGTATTAAACTTCCCCAATATCGGAGCCCGAACAAACTTTCATACTTGCTGACAACCTTATGGCCAATGGTCAAAGTGCTTTATGATGTAGATTGTTCCCCCAAACCTTCATGCGTTCCATTGAAGACTAGTACTTCAAAACCTAACTATATATGTGTAGGTACTGCAAAGATTCAAGAATCAGTGTAGGGACCTGTTGGTAAGGTTTTGTTTCCTAAAATTCAAACGATTAGATGTACTTATTACTTTAAAGATCGTATTGGTATTTATCAACAAAGCTTATTTTGCTCTAGGAATATTACAATGAAATTTGTCAACATTAATTTGTAATTATTAGAATTATGATTAAATTCACAATTTCCCAAAACCTTAAGTTTATGGGACAATTGGTAATTTACAATAGAATTAGAGGAATTTACAATAAAAAGGAAGAAGAAGATAAACAAAAGCCATTAAAAAAGGACCTTTATAGCACCATCTGAAGTCAGTAAACAGGAAGCTCCCTGCCCTCAATAAGTACAGCTTTTCCCTCTTCCTCTATATACACCATACCAACTACAGAGGACCTTCGTCTGTAGTTAGCCACCAAATCCAACAGTGATCTAGGTATACTGCCACAGACACAGGCACAGAGCAAAACAGAAAAGAGAGAAAACAATTCCTAGAACTGTAGACTGGACAAAAAGATGGCACAAAACATCACTTCAATGCATGGAACACCAACAAGTGATAAAATGACATCTCTTGATCATACTTCCACCATAAGTATATACAACAAAGCTTTAATGAGCCTAAGAAGGATATGTTCAAGGGAACCCCAAATCACAAATATTTTGCCAAGGGAAAGCATTGCTCTAACTTTGCTGAAGAACCTCATGAGACGACCAAACCACAAAATTGTGGCTTACTACTGTCTCAAGCACTGTTTTATGTAATCTTCATCACATCACATCCTCTTATATTACCAAAATCATTCATAACATATTCCAAATTAGGAAAGGCATCATATAATTCATTCCTAGTTAGCTTCGACAAACCTGGCACTCTGGTGAAGTTCCCCTTCCAAATAAACCATAGGAAGCAAATAAGCTTACAAACTTCCACTTCAAATGGACAAAGCATTTTTCGTGCCCTTGAGACGGCATAACATCATTCGGTAATATATTTTATGTGATAATCATATTCAATAACGATTATTGTATTTCTATTCTTTTTGTTTTCTTTTCTTTTTTTTGTTGGGTGGGGTGGGCGGGAAGTGGAGAGATAAGTTATGTTAATTATTCTTGATGCTTCACCTTCAAGGAAAACTAATAAACAAAGGGAGACAAAATGTTTTATGGTTTGCAAAAGTCTTTGCTTGTGCAGGCAGAACAGATATGGCTAGGGTATTAGTATCTTTTAGCCAGAAAATGCATTTTGTATTGATAAGAGGAATTTTCAAATAGCCTAATCACTAAAATCTATTGAGCAATAGTATATGAACAATAATATACCTCCCATGTACTAGAGCTATGCCCTCTTCAAGATTTCTAATAAGGTCTTATCATATACCAAAAATTTACTCAAGTACGTATTCAGCTTCCTAGGTCAGAGGTCTCTGAGATAAATTATGCAGAACATGCTCCTCTGGGTAACAAAGTCACAATGCCTATACATTAGTGCATAAATGAACAGAGGATGCAGAAATTGAGTGATGACAGATTCTGCATCTTTTGAGCCAAACAGATGAAACTCGTAATTACAAGGCCGTGTCTCAATTATAACTAGTAACCTTTCTGTGTCATAATGAATTTGTATAAACAGTTTCATAATAGGAAAAAGCTGCTAATTATCACACTATTTAATAACCTTTAATTGGATTAATATATTGAAAATTCCACAATTGTATTATATATTTTATTTGTTCTTACTATGGACACCTATTTTTGTATTAATAGGATTTTTTTTATTGTCTAATCCATGAACTTATGTTTTATGTATACTTTTAAATGAGATAATAATTAAAGTCTAATAATTTTGATATTTAAAACACATAAAAAAAAAGTAATTAAGAAATTTACTTATTATGTGGTTGTCATGACATCAATCACAATTATTATGATGTCATTTTTTTTTTTTTTTGGAGAAGAATTATCATGTCAATTTGTAAGCATTTTGTAATTAAATTGATATAAAAAAAATTGTTTCTTTCATTCAAAAATTAATTTATTTAGTTGTTGATATGAAATCAATCAATAGTATTTAATACATTAGTTTCTTTTTTCTTTTTCTTTTTTTATGTTCCTCAATTACCCTTTAATCTCATGTTTGATAGTAAGTTTATCAAAGCCCTTCATTGTCTTGTGGTATTTGTAACTAAGCATTATTCTGTGTGTGATCTTCTTTTAAAAAATAAAAATAAATACAAAAACTGTGTGTGTTCAAAACTGTAACCTTAAAAATAAAATCCTAAGTCTAAAAAGCTTTGTGTTCATATTGGCCTCTTTTGGTTTAGTCTTTCATCTTTTACTGAATTCTCATTGTACAAAGTGGCTTTAGTTGCTCTAACTCATACCTATATATTTAAGCATATTGTGTGTTCAATTTTGAAATTAACTGCTTATCATTCTTCTTCAGTATGGCTGCTGCAAATGCTAGACGCATTGACTATACACAGCCTGGACCCATTGACGACTCAGTGTTGACACAGCAGGCGACGCATCGGTCTGAAGCTATTTGGAATGGGCGGGTAAAACACTCAACTAAAACAGTAACTTGTGCACATGCATTTAATCCATACAATGTACACATATTTGCATATACTATATTAATCCATGATTTTGTTATGTGCAGGATCCAGGGTCCATTACCTGCCGTAGTCGTAGTTCAGAGTTCTCCAAGCAACCTCCAATGGTGGACAACCGAGTGAGGAACATCATCACCACAGTTGGTTTGGAGGGACTCTTGTGGGTCCCGGGTAGAGAGATTGACAATGGCCTGATAACGGCCTTAGTGGAGCGATGGCGGCCCGAGACTCACACCTTTCACATGCCACATGGTGAGGTGACCATCACATTGCAGGATGTGGAGGTTCTTCTCAGGCTTCCTGTTGATGGTGACGCTATAACAGGGAGCACACAAAAAACTTGGGTGAATGTGTGCCGGGACTTCCTTGGTTTTCAACCTGTAACTCAAAATAACCATAAGCAACTTGATGGGCAGAGGATTCTCATCAACCGCCTTTTGGAGGAAGTTGCTAACCCATTGCCGCCTGATGCTGAAGAGGATCAGCTGCATAAGTACGCACGATGCTACATCCTAGCGCTATTGGGGGACACAATATTCATGGACAAATCCGGCGATAGGGTGCATTTAATGTGGGTGCAGCAGTTGGAAGACCTTCACAATCCACGGAGGTACAGTTGGGGAAGTGCTTGCCTTGCATGGTTGTATCGAGAGCTATGCAGGGCAAGCGAGGACACCAGTCAGATTGATGGGTGCTTGTTGTTGCTCCAGTACTGGGCATGGGCCAGGTTCCCCTATTTGTGCCCGACAGTTGAGCGAGGCCCGCCAGTGGGTGCTTACGGTCCTCCAGTACGTGGTCCACTATCCCTGAAGTAAGTCTCTACCTCATACTGCTATAACATACTGTCTTCACCAAAGCACAAGTCTTATATTATGTTTTGAGTTCTTTTTCTATTTGGTTCTAACTTCTTCTTGAGGAATTTTATTTGCTATTTGAAGTCGTAGTCTCTTTAGGTTTTTTATAAAGGCTTTATTGTAATCAGTAGCACTCATAGAGAGAATCTCTTTAGGTTATTTATAAAGAATGTAAAAGACATTACATATAATGAGTAAGAGGTGAATCAGCATAAATGCTTTAATTTTATTATATATGTATAATTATTATATGAATTATAGTATTACATAAATTTTCAAAATGTCTGCACATTATGATGCACAATACCAAAAAAAGAATATAATAATAATAATTGATTCCCAATATGATTCTATATTTGACAACTACAATGCATTACACACACACACACACAAATGCATCTATATTTGGAAATTTGTTTTACCATCTTTATTTGCATATTTCCACTAGGATTGAGCCTGTCAACAATGCAGCCACAATCCCACCAATGATTTGTCTATTCAAGATGAAAGCCATTTCAAACAATATAAATCTAAATATTCCTTTTCAGTTTGGAACTTGGGGATTGTGCCTATAAGAAGCAAGAGAAGATATCGAAAAAACGTAATGATTAAAAGAAGTAGAGAAAACTCAGTTGGAATGCCAATCAAAAAGGAATATAATATGTTACTTATATAGTTGGATGTTTTCATGTAAAGAGAGTTAGCATTATGACTCAGAATATAAAGTTCAACAGAAACCCCTAGAACAAAGAAATATATAATTGAGAATATATGTGGCCCATCCTGATTCATTAGGACTGTATTTAAGAAAGATCAAAATAAAATACTAGTGTGAAAGCTATTAGCAATATGAGCTTTTCAGTCAAGTTGTGTGGAACAATTTAATGGATGGGAATGTAAAACATTCAATGCCCTTCACGTTCAGCACCAAACCTTATCTCTTTGTTAAAGTTTCAAAGTGAATTATATTGAAGTAAGAAGCAAATTTAAACAGCTATGTATTCCAGCTCACACCATGCTATTGGGGCTTTGGAGTATACAGTAAACATTTATAAATGTTCACAGCTGCCAATTAAGCTAGAAGATGGTTTGGGTTTCAAACCAATGTGATGACGTACCTTGGAAATTAACTGCAATTGTTAGGTTCTCTTAAAATGGTTACTCTGACTAGGAAAAAAAGAAAAAAAAGAAAACTACGAAGCACACACATTGACATAGATATCATTTTTGTTTGCGTGCCTCACAAGGAAGAAGACACTATTACTGGATAGCGAACCAACCAGAATTTATGGCTTTTACAACACATGCTTATGGGTTTGGTAAGTTGGTTCATAATTTGTTGCCTCTAAATTAGGGACGGACCCAAGTGAGGGCCTAAGGGAGCCTGGGCCCCCTTGGGCCCCAAAAAACAAAAACAAAAAAAAAATTAATTAGTAGCTTAAATTTTTTTTTTTAAAAAAAAAAAAAAAGCTTGCCCCACCTTAGTTTTTAGCTTAGGCCCCCCTCGTGAATTCCTAGCCCAGCCAGCCCCCCTTATGAAGTACATTTACAGCCCATATATTTACACATATGTTGAAAAATTAAGCCCATGACCCATGTAAATCAAGAAGAAGAAGAAGAAAACTCAGAAAAACCTAACAGAGAAAGTGAAAGTCTGAAAGATGAAGGAAAAAAGAAAAAAAGAAAAAAGTAAGGAAATTTAGGAGAGGCGAGACAAAGTCACAGAGAGATAGAGAGGCTGAGGCGAGGCAGTTGCTATTGCTACTTCATCTTCTTTTTCTTCTTTCTTCTTTTTCTTCTTCTTCTTCTTTCTCTTCGTTCGCTAGTCCTTCTTCAATTCTATTTTGAATTTTCATTGCCTTGTTTTGTGTTTTCTTTCTTGTTTTGTGAACCTAGCATGTGACTAGTTGTTGGAAATGAGAAAGAGACTTGAAAAAAAAAGTTTTAGGCTTTGTTTATGTGGGTCCACACGTAATATATAAGTAATAAAACTAGTACTGCAATATTTAACTTGAGCTTTTATATTTCTGTTTTTTAATTGTAATTTTTTTAGAATATTTTAATAGAAAAATTGTTTTAATAGTTTTGTTTTTTTTTTTTTTTGAGAATCAATAGTATTATTATAATTATTGGGTAGAGTTTTAGACTTGAAATTGATATATTAGTTGAAATATGGACTTATAGTTTTAAGACTCAATAAATTATATGGATTTTGACTCATAATATATAAAGAAATATAAGCATATAAAATTATAAATAAATAAAAAGTATAAAAAAGCTAACTTTGAATTAATTACTATTGCAATTCACATGACCTCACCCTCCACCTTACTTTCAATTTCCTTTTATTTCTTCATTTCTTCATCTTAAGTGATTACATTATTTCTTCAAATTTCAATTTCCTTTTATTTCCTTTCATTTCATATATGTGATTACATTATAGTTTTAACATTATCTCAGTACTTATTGATCCATTCTTCTTGATTGTAGGTGGTTGTGGGTCCCAAACAAGAAAAATAGGCCCGCCCACATCTTCAGGGACAGGTATCGCGAGCAACTAGCTTCCATGTTGCCAGACCAGGTATGAAAATGCCTTATTTTACGCTTTTACGAACGTCCATATAGGTTTCGTGAACTTTGAAATATAAACATTGTTCCCTAATGTGTTGTGTACTTATTTTTTGGCTATTGTAGGTGGTGTGGCAGCCATATGAAGCTCATTTTGACGACCTCCCGCCCTGGTGTGTTGCAGGGAGGGCCGTATGGACGGCAACGGTGCCGCTTGTATGTTTCCACCTAGTAGAGAAACATACACCGGATCGTGTTGTTCGTCAATTCGGGATGATCCAAGAAATTTCCCGCGCTGTTAACACTGACAGAGTGCTTCATGGCATTGATTTGAGGGGGAAGATCGGTGTTAATTGGATGCAGAAGCATGCTGCGCATAGCCTTGAGTGGGGTTATCGCTTTGATATATACCCTCTGCATGATTATAATTCCTCAGAGTGTGTCCTGCAATTTTCTGCTCATTTTTGTTATAGATCTCCATTGCATAATCACTCCACACCTTACCTCGAGAGAGATCAGAAGTAATTTGTTTATGTCGATCGTGGAAATATGCAACAAGTTTAAAATAAGTGAACTCAACCATTGCAGTAATGGGCAAACCGCGGGCACCTTTAAGAACCCCATTAAAGCACTCAGAGATATTGGTTGTCATTGCCCCGTAACGTCTTCCACTATCATGTGACTGGGTCCATTTGTCTACATCCTTACTCATTAGATATGTGTATGGCATATAACGTATAATCCGGCGATCAGTAGGGTCTACACCCCTCAGTAAATTAATCTCGGCCTCCTTAATGGTTTGCATTATGGACACAAATTTAGCATCATGAGTCGCATATCCAGCTTTCAAGGCCAATGCCTTTAGAGTCGGGTTATTAAAATGTGTCGAAGGCAATATCGATAATATACCCGTTCTCTTCCGTCTTGCCCTCTAGGCCACTCTCGAATGGCGCATTTGATACCTTTATGTCGGTCAGAAATAATGCAAATGTCCTTATTTTCAATAACACGCTCTATCGAAGTCCTGAGACACTCTAAAAACCACCCCCAACTAGCCCCTGACTCCTTGTCCACAACAGCAAAGGCGATAGGCAAAACCTTTTGATTAGCATCGGTTGCCATTGCAATCATCAATACCCCTTTGTATTTACCATATAAATGAGTTCCATCAATACTGATCACTGGCCTGCAATACTAGAATGCAGCAATGCATGGAGCGAATGCCCAATATACATAGCGCAGTAACGTAGTACCTTCTAATGGCTTAGGTATGGTGTGATAGCTATACTGGGTATCCAAATCCTGATCCAAGTATGCCAACAACAACTTTCGCAACCTTTGGTAAGACTCCTCCCAATCCCCAAAAATCTTAGCAATTGCCTTTTGTTTTGCATCCCATACTTTATAGTAAGAAAGCTCATGATCATACTTAGTACGGATGATCTCCCAAAGCTCATCAACAGTAGCAGTGTGCTTTTTTCGCAATCTTCCCATAATTTCTGATGCAACAAAATTAGAATCCATCATTCTACCATCTCTTCGCAGTCCAAAGGGTATACAACTGTGTGGACCCACATAAGACGTGACCATCCACAGACCATTGAATTTAGGCTTCATGTATGCCCCAACGTACCACTTGCAATTGTCTTCAATGCATGCGGCGCACAATTCAGTTGTGCTCGACCTTTGGATGGAGAAATTTTTATTATCCTTTGCTGCGTATGTTATCAATGCACGCTTCACCGCAGCTTTATTTGCAAAAGTCAACCCTTTACAAAAATGCATCCCATCTTGCCAAGTACAAAGATATGGTATCTGAAGACGTGAAGGATCAACCATATTTTCCCAAGTATTTGCGTAGAATGAGTCCGTAGGAGGTCTGTAGCCAGTGGTCGTATCTGTATCATGCTGGACACCAATATCATCATCATCTGCATCACCTTCATCATGGTACTCCATATTTTCCTCTTCAAAATTAGGAACGACTTCATGCTCATCCACATCGTTCTCAAAGTCACCTCGCTCAATCCTCTCTTCGTACTGATCCATATCATCATTATTTTCACCATCATTCACAGCATGATCTTCGTCTTCGTCTTCGTCTTCCTCCTCTAAATGTGTCTCTTGAGAGTAGAGGGTTCCACCAGTATTCACAACATAATCTTGAGATGAGAGCGTATAACCTCCCATTGCATACCCTCCCATTGTAGTGCATCCATCATCTAGGGTTGTAAATTGTAAAGCCGTAGATGTTTCTTGCACCACCTCAGTACTGTTG